>NC_084752.1:35081028-35098528 GCF_033978785.1 Entelurus aequoreus | reverse complement strand
TACATGACATATAAAGTTACATCATGTATATATTGCATGTTATTATGAATGTTACTACATGACATATATACTTACATCATGTATATATTACATGTTATTATGAATGTTACTACATGACATATATACTTACATCATGTATATATTACATGTTATTATGAATGTTACTACATGACATATATACTTACATCATGTATATATTACATGTTATTATGAATGTTACTACATGACATATATACTTACATCATGTATATATTACATGTTATTATGAATGTTACTACATGACATATATACTTACAGTGTGAATGTAAAATGATGATGGAAAATGGCACCTATTAGCTTACATTATCTGGCGTTGTGTTTCGCAATATCATCGAAAAGCAACGGTTCTTACCTTCTGGTAACTGCTGATGTGTATTTAGGATCTGCATAAGTCCTGAGAATTTGTGTGCAACCGCCTTTGTAGTCTGTGCCGACACCGTAGTTGATAAGCTTGTTTTTCTCTATTTTCTTGTTATGAGACATTCATCCTCCACTGTTGCCATTTCTAATATAAAGTAGTGTAAAGTTCTTACTTATATCTGTCAGTAAACTCACCATGGAAGCACTAAAACATACCGGTGTAATGAGTTTACATTATTCACCCAAGGAACTTTAGTTATTAGAGAGTTCCGGTCGGACAGGTTTTTCACGGGACACATTTCGGGCGTTGTTGTTGCACTAGTGAGCCACGGGTGAGGAGATGCTGCTCCGTTATTGATTGAAGTAAAGTCTGAATGTCATTAAAACAGTTAGCGCCATCTTTTGACACTTCTTCCACCCCCGTCCTTGCACGCTACACCGCTACAACAAAGATGACGGGGAGAAGATGCTGTCCAAGTGGAGGCACGTAAATAAGACCGCCCACAAAACAGCGCATCCAGAAGAGACTGTCAGAAAGTGGCTTGAAGATGATGTGTAAAACATCATCTATGCAACATTTTGACCAAAGAACCAGCATTACATGTTATGTAGACCACAAGGAAGTCTTTTACATTTAGAAAAAAATCCTTTAATGCACCTTTAATCCTTTAGTATGAAAAAAGACCTGAATAGACCCGCTCATCGGCAGTGTGCTTTAAATATCTGCTTCGTATTCTTTTCATCAGAGCAAATGTTGCTGGAATCGAAACTTTTTGCAACAATAGTGATGAATGAATGAATAAAAAGATGCGTGCTACAAAAACAATTCATCAAACAATCAAGTGGAGTCAGTCGGGGGAGAATTGTCACTGAAACAAATGATGTTGACGCACATTTGCATCTCTGCTGTTTAGGAGAGGAATTAGCTCTCCTTGCTGAGAATACACAGCACATTGTCAATTAAATACACAGCACATTGTCAATTAAATACACAGCACATTGTCAATTAAATACACGGTACATTGTCAAATAAATACACAGCACATTTTCAAATAAATACATGGTACATTGTCAAATAAATACATGGTACATTGTCAAATAAATACACAGCACATTGTCAAATAAATACACAGCACATTTTCAAATAAATACATGGTACATTGTCAAATAAATACATGGTACATTGTCAAATAAATACACGGTACATTGTCAAGTAAATACACGATATATTGTCAAATAAATACACGGTACATTGTCAAAAAACGATTTGTGAGTAAGAGAAAAAATCTGCAAGTAAAATGTTTCCATTTTCTGCAAGCAAGAAAAAAGGACTTGCAAATAAAAAAAACTATTTTCTGCATATAAAAAAGTTTTTTAAGTACAAAACCAATATTCTGTATGTAAAATAAAACGATTATAAAAAGTATAAAAAACACATTTTCTTCAGTTGAAAAAAAAAATGTTCGCAAGTGAAAAATATTTTCTGCAAATAAAAAAATATTTTCTGCAAGTAAAAAAAAAACAATTTTCAAGTATAAAAAACATTTTCTGTGTGTAAAAAAACACGATTGCAAGTAAAATAAAAACAATTCTTCAAAAAAAACCGATTCAAAAGTTTAAAAAAAAAAAAATGCTGTGAAAAAAGCAATTTGAAAGTATTGAGACCATTTTCTGCAAGCAAAAAAAAAAACGTTTCGCAAGTTAAAGAAAACGATTTCTTCAATTAAAAAAAACGATTCGCGAGTAAGAAAAACAATCTGCAAGTAAAATGTTTACATTTTCTGCAAGCAAGAAAAAATAATTTGCAAATAAAAAAACTGTTTTCTGCTTATAAAAAAAGGGTTTTCAAGTATAAAAAAAATATTCTGTATGTAAAAAAAAATTGATTAACAAGTATAAGAAACACATTTTCTTCAGTTGAAAAAAAAAAAAATGTTTGCAAGGAAAAAATATTTTCTGCAAGTAAAAAAAAAACAATTTGAAAGTATACAAAACAATTTTCTGTGTGTAAAAAAACGATTTGCGAGTGAAATAAACAATTTTCTTCAACAAAAAAAAAACGATTAAAAAGTAAAAAAAAACCTCAACAATTCCCTCCAAAAAAAAAGCAATTTGAAAGTATTGAGACAATTTTCTGCAAGCCAAAAAAACCGATTTGCAAATAAAAAAAACATCCATCCATCCATTTTCTACCGCTTATTCCCTTCGGGGTTGCGGGGGGTGCTGGAGCCTATCTCAGCTACAATCGGGCGGAAGGCGGGGTACACCCTGGACAAAAAAAACAATTTTCTGCATATAAAAAAATGTTTTTTAAGTATAAAACCAATATTCTGTATGTAAAAAAAAAGATTCGCAAGTATAAAAAACACATTTTCTTCAGTTTAAAAAAAAAAAATGTTTGCAAGTAAAAATATTTTCTGCAAGTAAAAAAAAAACAAATTGCAGGTATATAAAACCATTTTCTGTGTGTAAAAAAACCGATTTGCAAGTAAAATAAACAATTTTCTTCAACAAAAAAAAAAGATTCAAAAGTAAAAATAAAATGAAAAATTCTGCAAAAAAAGCAATTTGAAAGTATTGAAACAATTTTCTGCAAGCAAAAAAAAACCTATTCGCAAGTAAAAAAAAACATTTCTTCAATTTAAAAAAAACGATTCGTGAGTAAGAAAAAAAATCTGCAAGTAAAATGTTTCCATTTTCTGCAAGCAAGAAAAAACGATTTGCAAATAAAAAACTATTTTCTGTATATGAAAAAAACATTTTTTAAGTATGTATGTAAAAAAACGATTTGCAAGTATAAAAAACACATTTTCTTCAGTTGAAAAAAAAAATGTTCACAAGTAAAAGATAGTTTCTGCAAAAAAGAAAATATTTTCTGTTAGTAAAAAAAAAAAATTGCAAGTATACAAAACCATTTTCTGTGTGTAAAAAAAACGATTTGCAAGTAAAATAAACGATTTTCTTCAACAAAAAAACGATTTGCAAGTAAAAAAACAACAACACTTTTCTGCAAAAAAAGCTATTTGAAAAGATTGAAACCATTTTCGATTCACAAGTTAAAAAAAAACTATTTGCTTTCATTTAAAAAAAAAACTAAAACAATTTTCAAGTAAAAAAAAAATCTGCAAGTAAAACAGCAATTCGGAAGCATAAAATTGTGAAAACTTTGACATTATTGTGTTAACCACATCCTAAAATGTACACACAACTAAATAGTTTTTGCCTCGTTCCTCACTTAAAGTGTGAGTGAAAATGGTTTTTCCTCCATGTGAAGACCTGGGAAGTGTAAAAGTGAAAGAGATGATACATTATTATCTGCTCACAGACGCTGCCTGGTGGTTGTTTGAGGGCACTGCAGCTAGTCAATGAAGCAAGTCTACTCAAGGTGCAACACTTCAACTGAACTGATTGTGTGCATGTGATTGACAGTTTTGTGGGAGGTTTCCACAGCAACTGCTACTTTTCCACTTTTCCAAACTGTCACAGATCCACACGTTCTGCACACTCCACTAATTGGAGGCCTGGTAATGAACTTTGAAGTCCCGCCAACCATCTCCAGGGGAAACAAACACTTTTATTTTGTTTTGAAGAAACTTTAGAGCCAAGTGTTTCATGAAATGATTTTTTTTTTTTAAATTGGCGAACTAGGTTGTTGACACCAGGATGTGGCAACAACAGTCATGGAAAACTATTTGGCAAACAGTTTTCGTAGCACGTGACTTCAGCCGAGTCAGATAAACGGACGTCTAGTTCTTAACGTGAGAGAGGAAACGTAGACATTTCCAGAATATGCTCCAAAAAAAATCTGCTTTTTGGGTGAAAAGTGGAGGATTCGAGCCACAAAATACAAAAGCCAAAAGCAGTGAAGTTGTCACGTTGTGTAAATGGTAAATAAAAAGAGAATACAACAAATCCTTTTCAACTTATATTCAATTGAATAGACTGCAAAGACAAGATATTTCATGTTCACACTGAGAAACTTGCAAATAATCATGAACTTAGAATGTAATGGCAGCAACGCATTTGCAAAAAAGTTGTCAGAGGGGCATTTATACCACTGTGTTACATGGCCTTTCCTTTTAACAACCCTCACTAAAGGTTTGGGAACTGAGGAGACACATTTTTGAAGTGGAATTATTTCCCATTCTTGCTTGATGTACAGCTTAAGTTGTTCAACAGTCTCCCTTCTCATATTTTAGCCTTCACACATTTCCAATGTCTGGACTACAGGCAGGCCAGTCTAGTACCCGCACTCTTTTACTATGAAGCCACGTTAATGTAACACGTGGATTGGCATTGTCTTGCTGAAATAAGCAGGGGCGTCCATGATAACGTTGCTTGGATGGCAACATATGTTGCTCGAAAAATAGTATGTACCTTTCAGCATTAATGGCGCCTTCACAGATGTGTAAGTTACCCATGTCTTGGGCACTAATACACCCCCATACCATCACACATGCTGACTTTTACACTTTGCGCCTAGAACAATCCGGATGGTTCTTTTTCTCAACAACGTCCACAGTTTCCAAAAACAATTTGAAATGTGGACTCGTCAGACCACAGAACACTTTTCCACTTTGCATCAGTCCATCTTAGATGAGCTCGGACCCAGCGAAGCAATTCTGGGTGTTGTTGATAAATGGCTTTCACTTTGCATAGTAGAGTTTTAACTTGCACTTACAGATGTAGCGACTAACTGTAGTTACTGACAGTGGTTTTCTGAAGTGTTCCTGAACCCATGTGGTGATATCCTTTACACACTGATGTCGCTTTTTGATGCAGTACCGCCTGAGGGATCCAAGGTCCGTAATATCACGGCTTACGTGCAGTGATTTCTCCAGATTCTCTGAACCTTTTGATGATATTACGGAGCGTAGATGGTGAAATCCCTAAATTCCTTGCAATAGCTGGTTGAGAAATGTTGTTCTTAAACAATTTGCTCAGGCATTTGTTGACAAAGTGGTGAGCAGAAGCACGTATGTAAGACCGTCCACAAAAGTTAAGCTAGCATTTTACCTCTTTGGTGCCATCTTATAAGTATGCTAGCTGTTCACCTGTTACCATGCTAATGTTAGCATGCTAACACTTTATGCTGGCATTTTAGCTAATTTCGTACTTATTAACCTTATAACCATGGAATCCGTTACTTGGTGCAATCTTATAAGTATGCTAACTTTTCACCTGTTACCATGCTAATGTTAGCACGCTAACATTGTATGCTGGCATTTTAGCTTATTTCGTACTTTTTAACCCAATAATGATCAATTCTGCTACCTGGTGCAATCTTATAAGTATGCTAACTGTTCACCTGTTACCATGTTGATGTTAGCATGCTGACATTTTATGCTGGCATTTTAGCCAATTTTGTACTTATTAACCTAATTACTTGGTGCAATCTTATAAATATACCAGCTGTTCACCTGTTACCATGCTAATGTTAGCATGCTAACATTTTATGCTGGCATTTTAGCTAATTTCGTACTTATTAACCTTATAACCATGGATTCCGTTACTTGGTGCAATCTTATAAGTATGCTAACTGTTCACCTGTTACCATGTTGATGTTAGCATGCTGACATTTTATGCTGACATTTTAGCCAATTTTGTACTTATTAACCTAATAACCATGGATTCCGTTACTTGGTGCAATCTTATAAATATACCAGCTGTTCACCTGTTACCATGCTAATGTTAGCATGCTAACATTTTATGCTGGCATTTTAGCTAATTTCGTACTTATTAACCTTATAACCATGGATTCCGTTACTTGGTGCAATCTTATCAGTATGCTAATGTTAGCATGCTAACATATTATGCTGGCATTTTAGCAAATTTCGTACTTATTAACCTAATAGCCATGGATGCCGTTATTTGGCGCCATCTTAAAAGTATGCTAGTTGTTACCATGATAATGTTAGCATGTTAATGTTTTATGCTAGCATCTTTACCTATTTTCGTGTTTTTTATTGCAACTCAAGTTATAACCCAAAACAGGGTAAATAACGCAGGTGGTCTAAGTGTTACAGTTCCTGGGATTCCCGCGGTGTAGAAGCTTTCTACCTGACTCTGAAAAAAGATACGACCTCATAATCGGTCCCGAGACAAGTGTTTTTTCATGTTGGGGAACAGAAAATAACTCAGGTGGTGCCAAGTGTACCACTGCTTGAAGAAAGTGTCTTCTAAAACCTGACAGTAGTTTTGGAGAAGTCCACCTTTCACCCCTAAAAGGTCCAACTAGCCCTACCTTGTGGGTTCTGAATCAAAGTGTACTTTTGTGCCAATTACTGATGGAGCCACGGGGCCCATCCATCTGGTCCAAGAGTCACTCTGGTTTGATCGGTCGAAACTTTTGAAAAATCAGTCTGCGGGTATTTCTGGGCACAGTCTTCCTCAACTTGGCCATGTTTCTGGCACTGAACACCTTGTACTGGAATCTACACTCTGTTAACTCAAGACAAAGAAATAATGCAAACAACTTTGAATAACGTCCATGACGTCAGTAATCTTTGCACACATACATTGCAGCATCACAACCTGATCAATCACCAACATTAAAACGTCAAAATCTGTTATAATACACATTTATTTTTGCACATTTCAAATGCACTTCCAACTGTTTCTCAAGAGTTAAGTTTCTTGTTGGGCTGTCAAGTGATTACTTTTTTAATCAGATTAATCCCACTCTAATCACAGGTTATTACTCACTTGCATATCCAACATTTGCTTAAGAATATACCCCAAATCTGGCAAAAATGCAAATTAGCCGTCAAAATGTAATCAAAGCACGTTTTTAAACGTTTTACTGAACTGCAAGGCATTCATTTTCTTAAAGTGGAACTGCACTTTTTGGGATTTTTACCTATTGTTCACAATCATTATGAGACACAAGAACAGGATTTTTACGATTTTAAAAATGATAAAAAACACTTGAAATATGCGGCTAATGAGAGTCACTGTTATAGCCTAGAAGGTCTTTAAAACAACTTCAAAACCCTCCATTAACATTTTATGTACACACTGCAAGTATATATATATATATATATATATATATATATATATATATATATATATATATATATATATATATATATATATATATATATATATATATATATATATATATATATATATATATATATATATATATATATATATATATGTAATACGTACAATGTACAAACTGCAAGTATATATATAATGTAGTAACAGACACCTTCATAACAATATGTAATATTTACAATATACTCACTGCAAGTAAATATATAATGTAGTAACAGAAACCTTAATAACAGTATGTAATATGTACAATGTACACACTGCAAATGTATATATAATGTAGTAACAGACACCTTCATAACAATATGTAATATGTACAATATACACACTGTAAGTATATATATATATAATGTAGAAACAGACACCTTCATAACAATATGTAATATGTACAATGTACACACTGCAAGTATATATATAATGTAGTAACAGAAACCTTAATAACAATATGTAATATGTACAATGTACACACTGCAAATGTATATATAATGTAGTAACAGACACCTTCATAACAATATGTAATATGTACAATATACACACTGTAAGTATATATATATATAATGTAGAAACAGACACCTTCATAACAATATGTAATATGTACAATGTACACACTGCAAGTATATATATAATGTAGTAACAGAAACCTTAATAACAATATGTAATATGTACAATGTACACACTGCAAATGTATATATAATGTAGTAACAGACACCTTCATAACAATATGTAACATGTACAATATACACACTGCAAGTATATATATAATGTAGTAACAGACACCTTCATAACAATATGTAATATGTACAATATACACACTGCAAGTATATATATGTATATATATATATATATATATATATATATATATATATATATATATATATATATATATATATATATATATATATATATATATATATATATATATATATATATATATATATATATATATATATATATATAATGTAGTAACAGACACCTTCATAACAATATGTAATATGCACAATATACACTCTGCAAGTATATATATATAATGTAGTAACAGGCACTTATAACCATGGAATTCGTTACTTGGTGCAATCTTATAAGTATGCTAACTTTTCACCTGTTACCATGCTAATGTTAGCACGCTAACATTTTATGCTGGCATTTTAGCTTATTTCGTACTTTTTAACCCAATAATTATCAATTCTGCTACCTGGTGCAATCTTATAAGTATGCTAACTGTTCACCTGTTACCATGTTGATATGTAATATGCACAATATACACACTGCAAGTATATATATATATAATGTAGTAACAGACACCTTCATAACAATATGTAATATGTACAATGTACACACTGCAAGTATATATATAATGTAGTAACAGACACCTTCATAACAATATGTAATATTGTTATGAATATACACACTGCAAGTATATATATATATATATATATATATATATATATATATATATATATATATATATATATATATATATATATATATATATATATATATATATATATATATATATATATATATATATATATATAATGTAGTAACAGACACCTTCATAACAATATTTAATATGTACAATATACACACTGCAAGTATATATATATATTTATATATAATGTAGTAACACACGATTAATATGGTCGTATTTCCTGGTTCTAGCCAGGACTTGAGCAGCAGCATTCTGAATGGACTGCAGCTTGTTTACAGAGGTTATTGCAGGAGACCAAGGCATGGATCGGTCTTTCTAAGTCTGCTTTAGACTTGATTCCTCTGATGTTGCCGGTGTTTTTCAGGTAGGTTAAAAGCTGCGGATGTTATTGACTAAACCCGGCTGTTAATGAATTCAATGCAAAAATAAAAAATGTAATAGAAAATGTTCAAATCTGAATCCAATATTACCCCTAGATTTCGAACCTGAATATCAGGTTTCAGAGAGAGGGTCTCAAGGGGACTCATGATTTGCTTCTGTGGGCCAAAGACAAGGATTTCATTTTTTTCCGAGTTTAGCCGAGTACAGTGAATGTATATGTACATGTATGTGTATATGTATGTTTTTACAGTGAATGTATATGTACAGTATGTGTATATGTATGTTTGTACAGTGAATGTATATGTACAGTATGTGTATATGTATGTTTGTACAGTGAATGTATATGTACACGTATGTGTATATGTATGTTTGTACAGTGGATGTATATGTACATGTATGTGTATATGTATGTTTGTACAGTGAATGTATATGTACAGTATGTGTATATGTATGTTTGTACAGTGGATGTATATGTACATGTATGTGTATATGTATGTTTGTACCGTGAATGTATATGTACATGTATGTGTATGTGTATGTTTGTACAGTGAATGTATATGTACATATATGTGTATATGTATGTTTGTACAGTGAATGTATATGTACATGTATGTGTATATGTATGTTTGTACAGTGAATGTATGTGTACAGTATGTGTATATGTATGTTTGTACAGTGAATGTATGTGTACAGTATATGTATATGTATGTTTGTACAGTGAATGTATATGTACAGTATGTGTATATGTATGTTTGTACCGTGAATGTATATGTACATGTATGTGTATATGTATGTTTGTACAGTGAATGTATATGTACATGTATGTGTATATGTATGTTTGTACAGTGAATGTATGTGTACAGTATATGTATATGTATGTTTGTACAGTGAATGTATATGTACATGTATGTGTATATGTATGTTTGTACAGTGAATGTATGTGTACAGTATGTGTATATGTATGTTTGTACAGTTAATGTATATCTACAGTATTTTTATATGTATGTTTGTACAGTGAATGTATATGTACAGTATATGCATATGTATGTTTGTACAGTGAATGTATATGTACATGTATGTGTACATGTATGTTTGTACAGTGAATGTATATGTACAGTATGTGTTTATGTATGTTTGTACAGTGAATGTATGTGTACAGTATATGTATGTTTGTACAGTGAATGTATATGTACATGTATGTGTATATGTATGTTTGTACAGTGAATGTATATGTACAGTATGTGTATATGTATGTTTGTACAGTGAATGTATATGTACAGTATGCGTATATGTATGTTTGTACAGTGAATGTATATGTACAGTATGTGTGTAGGTATGTTTGTACAGTGAATGTATATGTACAGTATGTGTGTATGTATGTTTGTACAGTGAATGTATATGTACAGTATGTGTGTATGTATGTTTGTATATTTTGCCATTTCTAGCGTGCCCGTTTAAATATTTTATTTTAGTTTGTTTTTTCTATAATTTTGGACTTTTCAGGGTCAAGTCAAATCTTATCTCAGACCATTTAGCCTAAGGAAAATTCTGCCCACCTTCCCTATCACACAAACAAATACACCAGATATGATTCAGTCCCTTAAGCTTTCAAGTTTAGACAGCTCACACTTGGAAAATAAGCATGGAAATGATTTGTTGAAAAGACAGACTTGCTAGTAGTGATGGTGCACACAGTAGGCATACGTATACATCTGAGAATAATAACTCATCTGCCATCCGATTCAAAACAAAAACAGCCAAATGTGACCAAGCATGCAGATGTGACTATAGAATGCAGAACATGACGACATGCCATATGTGGACATGTATTTTGCCTTTGCACATTATTGAAGCTCATCTGTGCACTGGGCCTTGGAAAGATTGAATGCATCTCCGGTGCTTTTAGACGGATCCCTTAAGTAGCAAACCTTGTCACAATGATTCCACATCAGCCCCTATTGATGAGCTTGTGTGAGGCGGTAGGAAATGTTCCAAGGGTAAGGATGGGAGGACTTGGGAGGGGTGGTCATCCAAGCAGTACTCGACGTAAGAAAATACTCTCTATTAAAATGCTTATTTCCCTCCTCAGGTAAAACGTCATTGGCTTTAGTTGCACGCCATGTTTTTTTGTTTTGGTCGAACAGTTTAAGAACAACATTTCTCAACCAGCTATTGCAAGGAATTTAGGGATTTCACCGTCTAAGGTTCAGAGAATCTGGAGAGATCACTGCACGTAAGCCATGATAGTACGCACCTTGGATCCCTCAGGCGGTACTGCATCAAAAAGCGACATCAGTGTGTAAAGGATATCACCACATGGGCTCAGGAACACTACAGAAAACCACTGTCAGTAACTACAGTTGGTCGCTAAAACTGTACGTGCAAGTGAAAACTCTACTATGCAAAGCGAAAGCCATTTATCAACAACACCCAGAAATGCCGCAGGCTTTTTATTTATTTATTTTTTTTGGTCATCAGTTCATGTAAACAGTACACTTCACGTGCATAGCAGATAAATACATAAAACTATAGGTTTACATTTCCTGACCAAAAAGGTATAGGCTGAAGCTAAAAGCTTATTATTCCACATTCACTTTGTACATGTCAAATAGAGAAAATAAAATAAAAACAAAAAATCAATCTTGAGATAACGAAGTACAAACGTTTGTAAGTAAGGAAGTAAGTATCAATCAATGTCAATCAATGTTTATTTATATAGCCCTAAATCACAAATGTCTCAAAGGGCTGCACAAGCCACAACGATCAGATCGCACATCAGGGCAAGGAAAAACTCAACCAAGTGGGATGACAATGAGAAACCTTGGAGAGGACCGCAGATGCGGACTTATCAGATCGGTAGTGCTTTTTTCCCTTACACTCAAAGTCAAATATATTGTGAACTTTTACAACAACAAAAAATGCCATTTTTTATGATTTAATTCAAATAGATTGTGGGGAAAAAAATCATAATTTGTTTAAGAAAAAAAAGTTGCAATAATATCAGAAAACACAATTTTGGGGGGAATATTCTGAAAATATTGTTTATTTTAAACGACAAAATTGTGTAACAAAATTTATTTGGGAATATTCTGAAAATAATGTTTATTTTAAATGACAAAACCGTGTAATTTTACAAGATTAAAGCCAAATAGATCATTTAAAAGTCTTTTTTTTTAGTAAACAGTAATATTGTGAGGACATTTTTTTGTCATTATACAAGAAGTATGCACTGTAGGAATATTTTTAAACAAAAGTTGAAATTTTACCAGAACATTTTTGCCATTTTACATGATTAAAGTGTAAAAAGTTTTTTTTTTCCCCACGAAAAATGTTAGTTATGTCGTGAAAAAAGTTGTTATCGTACATCAATTATTCACTTTATGAGTATTTTGAGAAAAAAGTTTAAACTTTGCAAGAAAATAAATAAAAATGTTAAACTGAAAAGTCACTTGAATATGGACGACATAAGAAAAAGTATTTCTAATCAGGTCAGAGATATTTGCAGCTAAAATTACTAAGTCCTACACAACACCAGAACTCTTAGTAGATGTCTGAAGATTCCCTCTTTTAGAGTGGTCCACCACATTCTGATGTAATGGCTGCATTTACAAAAGAAACATGGCTAATTGTCGGTCATTGAGTGGTAAATTTTAAACGAACAGCCTTTTGGCTGCCTTCTGGGAATTGCAGGGGGAGTAAGACACGCAGGGAGCTCTAGTGTTAGAGAAGGATGAGGCAAACATACTGTATTAGGGATGTGACCCTTTGGACACCTAACGACCCAATTTCAATTCCTAGGATGACGATTTGACTCAGAATCGAATCTCGATTCAACACGATCCTCGATTCAAACTGATTCTTGCAATGTATTATTTGGTTTAATAATTATAATAAACGTTTTTCAAAACAGGTTAATTTTTTTTTTTTTTTTTTAAATATATATATATATATATATATATATATATATATATATATATATATATATATATATATATATATATATATATATATATATATATATATATATATATATATATATATATATATATATACATATATACACATTACATTTTTTTTAATATATATATATATTTATTATTGTTTGTTTTTGTTTTGTTTGTTAGTTGTTATTTTTTTAATTGTTTTTTTTTTTAACATTTTTGATTCGATTTAAAATCGGGATGAATAAGAATCCTCGATTCAAATTGATTCTTGCAATGTATTATTTGGTTTAATAATTATAATGAACGTTTTTCAAAACAGGTTACATTTTTTTTCTTTTTTTTTAAATATATATATATATATATATATATATATATATATATATATATATATATATATATATATATATATATATATATATATATATATATATATATATATATGTATATATATATATATTTATTATTGTTTGTTTTTGTTTTGTTTGTTAGTTGTTATTTTTTTTATATATATTTTTTGAACATTTTTGATTCGATTTAAAATCGGGATGAATAAGAATCCTCGATTCAAATTTATTCTTGCAATGTATTATTTGGTTTAATAATTATAATGAACGTTTTTCAAAACAGGTTACATTTGTATTTTTTATATATATATATATATATATATATATATATATATATATATATATATATATATATATATATATATATATATATATAAATATATATATATATATATATATATATATATATATATATATATATATATATATATATATATATATATATATATATATATATATATATATATATATTATTGTTTGTTTTTGTTTTGTTTGTTAGTTGTTTTTTTTATTTATTTTTTTTGAACATTTTTGATTCGATTTAAAATCGGGATGAATAAGAATCCTCAATTCAAATTGATTATTGCAATGTATTATTTGGTTTAATAATTATAATGAACGTTTTTCAAAACAGGTTACAGTTTATATATATATATATATATATATATATATATATATATATATATATATATATATATATATATATATATATATATATATATATATATATATATATATATACATATATATATATATATATATATATATATATATATATATATATATATATATATATATGTATAGATTTTGTTTGTTAGTTGTTATTTTTGTTATCGTTTTTTTTAACATTTTGATTCGATTTAAAATCGGGAAGAATAAGAATCGCAATTAGGATGTGAATCTTTTTTTGTTTTTTGCACCCCTATTGATTATAGTTCTAAAGAGTTGTCAGTAAATCCAACAACATTAAAGCTAACTACGTCCGTCCCAGCTTTTTTACCTCAATACTTTCCAAAGCCGATAAAATGTTCCGTGTTTTAACGGAGCTTAAAGGCCTACTGAAACCCACTACTACCGACCACGCAGTCTGATAGTTTATATATCAGTGATGAAATCTTAACATTGCAACACATGCCAATACGGCCGGGTTAACTTATAAAGTGCAATTTTAAATTTCCCGCCACACTTCCGGTTAAAAACGTCTAGATATGATGACGTATGCGCGCGACGTTAACGGTTGATACGGAAGTATTCGGACCCATTGAATCCAATACAAAAAAGCTCTTTTTCATTTCATAATTCCACAGTATTCTGGACATCTGTGTTGGTGAATCTTTTGCAATTTGTTTAATGAACAATGGAGACTGCTAAGAAGAAAGTTGTAGGTGGGATCGGTGTATTAGCGGCTGGCTGCAGCAACACAACAAGGAGGACTTACTTGGATAGCAGACGCGCTAGCCAACGCTAGCCGCCAACCGCATCTGTGATCGGGTGAAGTCCTTCGTCGCGCCGTCGATCGCTGGAACGCAGGTGAGCACGGGTGTTGATGAGCAGATGAGGGCTGGCTGGCGTAGGTGGAGCGCTAATGTTTTATCATAGCTCTGTGAGGTCCGGTTGCTAAGTTAGCTTCAGCGTCGTTAGCAACAGCATTGTTAAGCTTTGCCAAGCTGAGAATTATTAACCATGGTTTAATAGTATTGTTGATCTTCTGTCTATCCTTCCAGTCAGGGGTTTATTTCTTTTGTTTCTATCTGCATTTGAGCCAGATGCTATCACGTTAGCTCAGTAGCTAAAGAGCTTCGCCGATGTATTGTCGTGGAGATAAAAGTCACTGTGAATGTCCATTTCGCGTTCTCGACTCTCATTTTCAAGAGGATATAGTATCCGAGGTGGTTTGAAATACAAATCCGTGATCCACAATAGAAAAAGGAGAAAATGTGGAATACAATGAGCCACCTTGTACCTAAGTTACGGTCAGAGCGAAAAATGATATGTTTGCACTGCATTGTAGTCCGTCACTCTAACGTCTCTCATCCACGAATCTTTCATCCTCGCTCAAATTAATGGGGTAATCGTCGCTTTCTCGGTCCGAATCGCTCTAGCTGCGTTGAAAACAATAGGAAAATATGAGGAAGCGAACAACTGACTACGTCACGCTACTTCCGGTAGGGGCAAGGCTTTTTTTTATCAGAGACCAAAAGTTGCGAACTTTATCGTCGTTGTTCTATACTAAATCCTTTCAGCAAAAATATGGCAATATCGCGAAATGATCAAGTATGACACATAGAATGGATCTGCTATCCCCGTTTAAATAAAAAAAAAATCATTTCAGTAGGCCTTTAATTTATTTAAAGTGATTTAACAGTAGTTAAGTTATGTTTGTTGCCGATTATTTTTGGCCCTCCGGTAGGAGACAGTCCACGTGGGGAACCCATGAGAAAAAAGCAATCTTCTATCCATGCCAATTAAGGATAGAATCACTCCAGCTGATGTTTAAGTCCCTAAAAAGTATTTTCATTCTTCATCCTTCTTCCCCTTATCCTCAAGTCACCTCTAATGGCAGCAGTTAATCCGAGTGTGTCTGATGTGCAATTCAGTGGTGTCTCGGTTTAAAAATAACCATCATTTCAGGAGGCCTGCCAGGGTCACAGTCTTCAAAAGTGAAAGCTGTTGCTAAATTGTCTGTTTTTTTTTGGTTTGTTGTTTTTTTTTGTGCGTCTGTGTTCAGTTGTTATCGCTCAAGGAAGAAATCATCTGATTGCTTTGTCCTAGCTCAAGTTCAAACCACCATATGGTTCATGTTCACTATGGGATAGCATCTTGAAAAGCTTTTTGATATCTATAGCAACCATAGAGGGTACACAGAGGGTACCATCTAAGACCCTCTGTAAATGGCGAAAAACTGTGGAAAATGGACTCACCCGAACAAAGCCCTGTAATGCCTGTTTTTGATACCCTGAATTGTGTAATAGTTATTAAACACCTTTTTAATCCCAGCAGGCACAAGACATTGAAACAATGTTGAGAACGTTGAATTAGGTCCTGATGTTCAGCAACTCAAACATGAAGATGGAACAACATGCTTTTTGACGTTTATTCAATGTTGGGTTGTGACGTTGATTTGACCATTGAATTTTGGTCATTTCCCAACCAATATTCTACAACACAAATACAACGTGGAACTGTGGACCAGCTCTATACTCTCTGCAGGGTCTTTGAGGGTGTATGAGAGTTTGCCCAACCAGTAGTTTCCTTTTGATTGAAGTAAAGTCTGAATGTCCTTAAAACAGTTAGCGCCATCTTTTGACACTTCTTCCACCCCCGTCCTTGCACGCTACACCGCTACAAGGAGAAGACACTGTCGAAGTGGAGGCACTTAAATTAGACTGCCCACTAAATGGCAAATCCTGAAAACGACTTGAAGATGATGTGTAAAACATAATATATGCAACATTTTGAGCAAAGAACCAGCATTACATGTTATGTAGACCACAAGGAAGTCTTTTACATTTAGACAATAATTATAATAATATGACTTCTTTAATGCGCCTTATAATCTGGTGCGCCTTTCGTATGAAAATAGACCTGACTAGAACCGCTCATCGGCAGTGCGCCTTATAATGCGGTGCGCCCTATGGTCCGGAAAATACATTAAATGTTAACTATTGTAACAATATGGTTGTTAAAGACACGGATTTGAGTGATTTCCGATCGTTTGTGAGGGCACCAAGGGGACTTCTAAGTGGGTGTGCACGCGGTGCCAGAGCAGCGCATACAGAGGACGGCAGATTGTTGTTGTTTTGGCTTGTTGGTAAACAGAAAGTTGATCCATCAACTTCTAGTAATGTTAGTTTGATAGACAGCATGTCACTTTATATTGTGTTCAACGTGTACGAACCTTTGCTAAAATATGGATGGGGAAGTCGCTTACCACCCGTTCCACTATT
>NC_084752.1:35048528-35076028 GCF_033978785.1 Entelurus aequoreus | reverse complement strand
GGTTCCTCTCTTTAAAAAGGGGAACCGGAGGGTGTGTTCTAACTATCGGGGGATCACACTCCTCAGCCTTCCCGGTAAGGTCTATTCAGGTGTACTGGAGAGGAGGCTACGCCGGATAGTCGAACCTCGGATTCAGGAGGAACAGTGTGGTTTTCGTCCTGGTCGTGGAACTGTGGACCAGCTCTATACTCTCGGCAGGGTCCTTGAGGGTGCATGGGAGTTTGCCCAACCAGTCTACATGTGCTTTGTGGACTTGGAGAAGGCATTCGACCGTGTCCCTCGGGAAGTTCTGTGGGGAGTGCTCAGAGAGTATGGGGTATCGGACTGTCTGATTGTGGCGGTCCGCTCCCTGTATGATCAGTGTCAGAGCTTGGTCCGCATTGCCGGCAGTAAGTCGGACACGTTTCCAGTGAGGGTTGGACTCCGCCAAGGCTGCCCTTTGTCACCCATTCTGTTCATAACTTTTATGGACAGAATTTCTAGGCGCAGTCAAGGCGTTGAGGGGATCCGGTTTGGTGGCTGCGGGATTAGGTCTCTGCTTTTTGCAGATGATGTGGTCCTGATGGCTTCATCTGGCCAGGATCTTCAGCTCTCACTGGATCGGTTCGCAGCTGAGTGTGAAGCGACTGGGATGAGAATCAGCACCTCCAAGTCCGAGTCCATGGTTCTCACCCGGAAAAGGGTGGAGTGCCATCTCCGGGTTGGGGAGGAGATCTTGCCCCAAGTGGAGGAGTTCAAGTACCTCGGAGTCTTGTTCACGAGTGAGGGAAGAGTGGTTCGTGAGATCGGTGTGGCGTCTTCAGTAATGCGGGCGCTGTATCGGTCCGTTGTGGTGAAGAAGGAGCCGAGCCGCAAGGCAAAGCTCTCAATTTACCGGTCGATCTACGTTCCCATCCTCACCTATGGTCATGAGCTTTGGGTTTTGACCGAAAGGACAAGATCACGGGTACAAGCGGCCGAAATGAGTTTCCTCCGCCGGGTGGCGGGTCTCTCCCTTAGAGATAGGGTGAGAAGCTCTGTCTTCCGGGAGGAGCTCAAAGTAAAGCCACTGCTCCTCCACATCGAGAGGAGCCAGATGAGGTGGTTCGGGCATCTGGTCAGGATGCCACCCGAACGCCTCCCTAGGGAGGTGTTTAGGGCACGTCCGACCGGTAGGAGGCCACGGAGAAGACCCAGGACACGTTGGGAAGACTATGTCTCCCGGCTGGCCTGGGAACGCCTCGGGATCCCCCGGGAAGAGCTGGACGAAGTGGCTGGGGAGAGGGAAGTCTGGGCTTCCCTGCTTAGGCTGCTGCCCCCGCGACCCGACCTCGGATAAGCGGAAGAAGATGGATGGATGGATGGATGGACATTCATTAAAAACATTTTCTTGAATAAAAAAAAGAGTAAAACAATATAAAAACAGTTACATAGAAACTAGTAATTAATGAAAATGGGTAAAATTAACTGTTAGTGGACCAGCAGCACGCACAATCATGTGTGCTTACAAACTGTATCCCTTGCAGACTGTATTGATATATATTGATATATAATGTAGGAACCACAATATTAATAACAGAAAGAAACAACCCATTTGTGTGAATGAGTGTAAATGGGGGAGGGAGTTTTTTTGGGTTGGTGCACTAATTGTAAGTGTATCTTGTGTTTTTTATGTTGATTTAATAAAATACATAAATAAATAAAAACGATACCGATAATTAAAAAAACGATACCGATAATTTCCGATATTACATTTTAAAGCATTTAAAGGCCGATATTATCAGACATCTCTAGTTATAGCCTCTGCTCGGACCACAAACCCCTCCAGTGGCTCCACCGCATGAAAGATGCCAACGCGCGGATCACCCGTTGGTATCTACCTTTACAACCCTACAATTTTAGAGTGATCCACGGACCGGGTGCACAGATGGCCGTGGCCGACTTCCTTTCCCGCTCCTTCTCGGGGTGGGGGGGAGTAGGTGCGGCCGGACAGCGTCCCGGCCTGAGTCTGGCGGTGGAGGTATGTGGGGGGGGGGGGGGTGGCCTGCAGGCCAGCGGAGAAGCGGGGCGTGTCAGGACCGGATGGAGAAAAAACATTTGTTGAAAAATAAATCGCTGTTCAGAACCATGAACAAAGCTGTCCTGTCCGTCCTTGGTGGTCTGAAGGACCCGGAGGAGCAAGACCTCCACATACTGGTATAGCGCTTTTCTACCTTCAAGGTACTCAAAGCGCTTTGACACTATTTCCACGGTCACCCATTCACACACACATTCACACACTGATTGCAGTGTGTGAAGTGTCTTGCTCAAGTGAAGTGTCTTGCTCAAGGACACAACGGACGTGGCGAGGATGGTAGACGGTGGGGATTGAATCAGGAACCCTCAGGTTGCTGGCGCGGCCGCTCTCCCAACTGCGCCACACCGTCCCGTTAATTCTTAAGTTATTCATTTTTGTGATGTTGCATTTCTAAACAAGATTTGGGGGGGAAAAAAAAAAGTTATTTTCTCAATTTTAACATTTTTAGACTAAAACAGACAAAATATTTATGCTAAAATTAAGATTACAATGTAAAGTCCATGACAAAAAATAAGTAAATAGCTCTTAAAACGAGGCAAATTTCTTGCAATGTATTTTTTATATCTGGCAAGTGCCAAATAATTTGCAGTGTAATGCAGCTGAGATAGGCTCCAGCACCCCCCGCGACCCCGAAAGGGACAAGCAGTAGAAAATGGGATGGATGGTGGTTCTTTGTTAAACAATTTTGCATAGAGTATGTTTTACAAGCCACTCTCTGACCGTCTTTCTCGGGATTTGCCGTTTTGTGAGCAGTCCTATTGACGTGCCTCCACTTCAACTGTGTCTTATGTTGTAGTTTTTAGCGCTTTACATCGGTTCGAACTGTACCCCACTTTGTATTAGAAATTGCAACAGTGGCGGATACATGTGCATGTACGAGCCAGTGTGCCCCACAACAAGAGGATCGAGAAAAATAAAAAATATTGGGGATTCAATGGCGGACCCAGGCAAAGCATTTTATGGATAATATCGTGATGTCATCCGTGCGGAAAACATCACAGGTTTTATAAGTTTAGAAGAAATATCAATGAAGGCAAGATTATTTTATAAATATCTCTGCAATGACTGCATGGTTTGATGACAAATTTTCAGGACTTATGCAGATCCAAAATATGTAAAAGCAGGTAACAATGGGTAAGAGTTGGTTTTGCATAACAGGGCCCGTTTAATCCTATAGGGTGGGCTGAACATGGCCGACTCCAAGAAGAAATGTGTACAAACTGTCTGAGTTGTAAACCTGAGGAGGCTGTTCTCGGTCTTCCTTCTTGGGTTAAAGACCCGCCAATAATACAATACAAGATGTGAATGAATGATGGGTTCTAAGATCTCACGTTTAGAGCTTTGGTCAGGGTTGAAGTAATAGTTTTAGTGTTTTGGTTAGGGTTATAGTAATAGGTTTAGTGTTCTGGTTAGGGTTGAAGTAAAAGATTGAGTTTGTCGGTTACGGATGAAGTAAGAGGTTTTGTGTTTTGTTTAAGGTTGAAGTAAGATTAAGTGTTTTGGTTTGGGTTAAAGTAATATTTTAATGTTTTGGTTAGGGTTGAAGCAATAGATTTAGTGTTTTGAATTGGGTTGAGGTAATGAGTTTACTATTTTTGTTAGGGTTTAAGTAATGGGTTAAGTGTTTTGGTTAAGGTTGAAATAATAGGTTGAGTGCGTTGGTTACGGTTGAAGTAATAGGTTTCGTGTTTTGGTTAAGGTTGAAGTAATACTGTAGATTGAGTATTTTTGTTAGAGTTGAAGTAATATATTTATTGTTTTGAATTAGGTTGAAGTAATGAGGTTACAATTTGTGTTAAGAGTTTAAGTAATGGGTTTAGTGTTTTGGTTAAAGTTGAAGTAATACATTTAGTTTATTGGTTACAGTTAAAGTAATAGGTTTTAGTTAAGGTTGAAGTATTAGATTGAGTGTTTTGGTTAGGGTTGACGTGTTAGATTCTGTGTTTTGATTAGGTTTGATGTATTAGGTTTGTTGTTTTGAATTGGGTTGAAGTAATGACTGATTTTGTCAGGGTCTTAATAAGGTTTTTAGTGTTTTAGTTAAAGTTGAAGTAGTGGATTGATGTTGTTACGGTTGAAGTAATAGGTTTAGTGTTTTGGTTAAGGTTTAAGTAATAGATTGAGTCTTCTGGTTAGGGTTGAAACAATAGGTTTAGTGTTTTGAAATGGGTCGAAGTTATGAGAGTACTACTTTTGTTAGGGTTTAAGAAATGGGTTTAGTGTTTTGGTTAAGGTGGAAATAATAGGTTGAGTGTGTTAGTTACGGTTGAAGTAAACGGCTTAGTGTTTTGTTTAAGGTTGAAGTAATACTGTAGGTTGAGTGTTTTAGTTAGGGTTGAAGTAATAGGTTAAGTGTTTTTGTTAGGGTTGAAGTAATAGGTTTAGTGTTTTGGTTAAGGTTGACGCAATATATTTATTGTTTTGAATTAGGTTGAAGTAATGAGGTTACAATTTGTGTTAGGGTTTAAGTAATGTGTTTAGTGTTTTAGTTAAAGTTGAAGTAATACATTTAGTTTGTTGTTACGGTTAAAGTATTCGGTTTTGGTTAAGGTTGAAGTAATAGATTGAGTGTTTTTGTTAGGGTTGCCGTATTAGATTTAGTGTTTTGGTTAAGGTTGAATTATTGGGATCGTTGTTTTGAAATGGGTTGAAGTAATGACTATTTTTGTAACCGTTTTAATAATGGGTTTAGTGTTTTGGTTAACGTTGAAGTAGTAGATTGATTTTGTTCTTACGGTTGAAGTAATAGGTTTGGTGTTTTGAATTGGGTTGAAGTAATGCGTTTACTATTTTTGTTAGGGTTTAAGTAATGGGTTTAGTGTTTTGGTTAAGGTTGAAATAATAGGTTGAGTGTGTTGGTTAAGGTTGAAGTATTAGATTGAGCGTTTTGGTTAGGGTTGATGTTTTAGATTTAGTGTTTTGATTAGGGTTGAAGTATTAGGTGTGTTGTATTGAATTGGGTTGAAGTAATGACTGATTTTGTCAGGGTCTTAGTAATGGTTAAAGTTGAAGTAGTAAGGGTTGATGTAATAGGTTTAGTGTTTTGGTTAAGGTTTAAGTAATCTATTGAGTCTTCTGGTTAGGGTTGAAGCAATAGGTTTAGTGTTTTGAAATGGGTCGAAGTTATGAGAGTACTATTTTTGTTAGGGTTTAAGAAATGGGTTCAGTGTTTTTGTTAGGGATGAAGTAAAGGTTTAGTGTTTTGGTTAGAGTTGAAGCAATAGATTTATTGTTTTGAATTAGGTTGAAGTAATGAGGTTACAATTTGTGTTAGGGTTTAAATAATGGGTTTAGTGTGTTGGTTAAAGTCGAAGTAATACATTTAGTTTGTTGTTATGGTTAAAGTAATCGGCTTTTGTTAAGGTTAAAGTAATAGATTGAGTGTTTTTGTTATGGTTGCTGTATTAGATTTAGTGTTTTGGTTAAGGTTGAATTATTATGATTTTTGTTTTGAAATGGGTTGAAGTAATGACTATTTTTGTCAGGGTTTTAATAATGGGTTTAGTGTTTTAGTTAAAGTTGAAGTAGTAGATTGATTTTGTTCTTACGGTTGAAGTAATAGGTTTAGTGTTTTGGTTAAGGTTTAAGTAATAGATTGAGTCTTCTGGTTATGGTTGAAGAAATAGATTGAGTGTTTTGGTTAGGATTAAAGTATTAGGTTTAGTGTTTTGGTTAAGGTTTAAGTATTAGGTTGAGTGTTTTGGTTAGGGTTGAAGTAAACGGCTTAGTGTTTTGGTTAAGGTTGAAGTAATACTGTAGGTTGAGTGTTTTGGTTAGGGTTGAAGTATTAGGTTTAGTGTTTTGGTTAGTGTTCAGGCTTCAGAATATTTTTTAAGGCTGCGATTAACTTTATGGGTTCAGAGTTTTAGTAGTCAGGTTTAGCGTACGTGTACAGTTTAGTTTTAGCCAATCCAATCAAAGCGAAATTGATTCAAGCATCTTTAGTGATGTGTATTTAGGATTAAGTTTAGGGATTTATTGTTTTGGTTGGGGTTAGAGTTTTGTTTCAGGTTACATTTTTCATTTATTTGTACTTTTCGCTGTTTGTCCACTCTGTGATTTTTTAATCAAAGAAGGATTGTGTGGCCTTGGTGGAGGTCTGAGCTAAAAAAAAAAAACCCACAAATGCTAAAACTATAAGGTGCAGAAATAATTTGTCTTAACATTAAAAGTATAATAAAATGATGACGCAAACGTGTGCCTGTTACCAGGTGATATAAAAAATGCCAAAAAGTATATCCGTTGTGGACACACTGTTGCCAAGGAAACGGGCCACAGCTGCTGTTGTGCCAGTTGTTAGCTCCTGTTTATTTATGGTCACACGAGGTACTCGGCGAAAGAGGCTCGCCGCAGGTAAAGGCGCTCTAACTCTGGCAAAGAGCCACACGGAATCAGCAGTAATGTGCGTTTTATGACCGACTTTGTCTCGCCGCAGCACAATTCCAATTTCCTCTTCAGCTGTCCTTCATCACGGCGCCGCAGATTAAAGTGTCTGGCATCAACATCATCGCCACGTGCTTCACTTTACTCTACAGCACTGTTAGCATTGATAAAATGACTGTTTTCTGCTCCCCACCGGAGTCAATTTCACTTGCTTCATTCCATTCCAGACCAAACTCTTGCCTCAAGATGTGTGATTATAACGCTTCATACCTCCGTCAAATACAAAACAAATGTGGTACTGTATGGGGTTAATGTTGGGTTAGCATTGGGGTTAGTGTTTGGTTAGCTTTGGGGTTATTGTTGGGTTAGCATTGTTGGGTTAGCTTTGGGGTTATTGTTGGGTTAGCATTGGGGTTATTGTTGGGTTAGCTTTGGGGTTATTGTTGGGTTAGCATTGGGGTTATTGTTGGGTTAGCATTGGGGTTATTGTTGGGTTAGCTTTGGGGTTATTGTTGGGTTAGCATTGGGGTTAGTGTTTGGTTAGTATTGGGGTTATTGTTGGGTTAGCATTGGGGTTATTGTTGGGTTAGCATTGGGGTTATTGTTTGGTTTGCATTGGGGATATTGTTGGGTTAGCTTTGGGGTTATTGTTGGGTTAGCATTGGGGTTAGTCATCGGTTAGCATTGGGGTCATTGTTTGGTTATCATTGGGGTTATTTTTCGGTTAGCTTTGGGTTTAGTCTTTGGTAAACATTGTGGTTAATATTTGGTTAGCATTGGGGTTATTGTTGGTTTAGCATTGGGGTTATTGTCGGGTTACCATTGGGGTTATTGTTTGGTTAGAATTGGGGTTATTGTTGGGTTAGCATTGGGGTTATTGTTGGGTTAGCATTGGGGTTAGTGTTTGGTTTGCATTGGGGTTATTGTTGGGTTAGAATTGGGGTTATTGTTGGGTTAGCATTGGGGTTATTGTTGGTTTAGCATTGGGGTTATTGTCGGGTTAGCATTGGGGTTTTTGCTTGGTTAGCATTGAGGTTGTTAGTGTTTGGTTTGCATTGGGATTAGTGTTTGGTTAGCATTAAGGTTAGTCTTTGGTTAGCATTGGAGTTTTTGCTTGCTTAGCATTGAGGTTAGTGTTTGGTTTGCATTGTCCAATCACTCTGTGATTTTTTGGTTAGTGTTGGGTGTTTGGTTAGCATTGGGGTTTTTGCTTGGTTAGCATTGGGGTTTTGCTTGTTTAGCATTGGGATTTTTGCTTGTTTAGCATTGGGGTTATTGTTTGGTTAGCATTGGGGTTAGTGTTTGGTTAGAATTGGGGTTAGTGTTTGGTTAGCATTGGGGTTAGCGTTTGGTTAGCATTAGGGTTAGTGTTTGGTTAGCACTGGGGTTAGTGATGGGGTTTTGGATAGAGGAATATTGTCCCACCTTGGAGCAAACAGGAACACTTTAGACATTACTAGCATTGGGCTTTGTTTGGCTCTAGGAGATAAAACACACTGATCTCACTCTGTCTTATTCATGCACACACACATGTATTATTCTCTCTGGTTTTAAATGTGGTCATGAAGTACCAGGCACGGGAAAAGAGGGTGGAAGTGTGCGCGTGGCACACACAAGCCGAGTTAACTTTTTGTTTCTATCCCTGCCAAGGCGGTGAAAGCTAGGTGAACAAAAGCATGCATGCATTTTAGCTATTAATCCGAACTTTAGACAGCTGGTATTGCTATTGTTTGTATTTACTCTGTGGTATAAATTCTTCAATTGTAGTCGCCTGCCTTTTATTTTAGACAACCTTAGATTTGGATAAATCTAGGTGGACTCTTTCCTCCTAAAAGGATAGGCCCCAATATTTAACATTGGGGTTAGTGTTGGGACTTTGGTTAGCATTGGGATTAGTATTTGGTTAGCATTGGGATTAGTGTTGAGTCTTTGGTTAGCATTGGGATTAGTCTTTGGTTAGCAGTGGGATTGGTGTTGGGTCTTTGGTTAGCATTGGGATTAGTCTTTGGTTAGCATTTAGATTAGTGTTGGGTCTTTGGTTAGCATTGGGATTAGTCGTTGGTTAGCATTTAGATTAGTGTTGGGTCTTTGGTTAGCATTGGGCTTATTCTATGGTTAGCATTGGGGTTCATGTTGGGTCTTTGGTAAGCATCAGGTTTAGTCTTTGGTTAGCATTGGGATTAGTCTTTGGTTAGCATTGGGATTAGTGTGGTGTCTTTGGTTACCATTGGGATTAGTATTTGGTTAGCATTGGGATTAGTGTTGAGTCTTTGGTTAGCATTGGGATTAGTTTTTGGTTAGCATTGGGGTTAGTGTTGGGTCTTTGGTAAGCATCAGGTTTAGTCCTTGGTCAGCATTGGGATTAGTCTTTGGTTAGCATTGGGATTAGTTTGGTGTCTTTGGTCAGCATTGGGATTAGTATTTGGATAGCATTGGGATTAGTGTTGAGTCTTTCGTTAGCATTGGGATTAGTCTTTGGTTAGCAGTGGGATTGGTGTTGGGTCTTTGGTTAGCATTAAGTTTAGTGTTTGGTCTTTGGTTAGCATTGGGGTTAGTGTTTGGTTAGCATTAGGGTCAGTATTGGGTCTTTGGTTAGAATTGGAGTTAGTGTTGGATCTTTAGTAAGCATCTTTGTTTAGGCTGACCATATTCTGAAATCCCAAAAAGAGGACACATATATGCGTGCCAAGGCGGGCAGCACTCCAAGTCCAGGACTAGGTGAAAATTTGCCAATGATACTCGAACTTGCTTTATAAATAATATATTTATTTAAATAAAGCATTTTTTCTCCTCTTTTGACAGCAGTGTTGGCGCTAGGAATTTTCAAAATGGGGTCCCACAGTCAATTTTTGGGGTCCCACTTTTTTGTAAGCATTTTGAAAACAAATGACAAATGTATGCATCACTTATATTCTGTAACATTCACAGTTTTGGAAAAAAAAGTGCAGACGTAGAAATATTCAAACAAAAAACAGCAGACGAGCTCTCGCCCTGCACAGCTGTTTTGTGCTTTGTAGTGTCCATATGGGCTTGTAGATCTTTATTTGCCACAGATATATACCTTCCTGCTTTGCACACAGTGCATTCTGCTTCCCATGTGTCACGGCCAGGACCAAAACACAGATACTTTTCCCGCAAATCATCCGTGAAGTTGCATTTACGTTTCGGCTTCTCTCTTGTGTTCTGTCTGTCTCTCCACTGTCTCGCTCTCTGTCTCTGCCCCTCCCTCACAAATGTTGCTGCGTGCGTACACCTTCACAATTTGTTTTGTTTTTAACCCCTTCTTAACCCTGGGCGTACATTGAAAATACATGCAACCCTAACTCAAAATACAGCATTGGGATTAGTCTTTGGTTAGCATTGGGATTAGTTTGGTGTCTTTGGTCAGCATTGGGATTAGTATTTGGATAGCATTGGGATTAGTGTTGAGTCTTTCGTTAGCATTGGGATTAGTCTTTGGTTAGCAGTGGGATTGGTGTTGGGTCTTTGGTTAGCATTAAGTTTAGTGTTTGGTCTTTGGTTAGCATTGGGATTAGTCTTTGGTTAGCATTGCAGTTAATTTGGGGTCTTTGGTTAGCATTAGGGTTAGTGTTTGGTCTTTGGTTAGCATTGGGGTTAGTTTTTGGTTAGCATTGGGGTTAGTCTTTGTGTAGCACTGTGGTTAGTCTTGGGTTAGCATTTGAGTTAGTGTTTGGTCTTTGGTTCCAACTACAGTTGGGATTGGAGTTGGTCCAAATAAGAGGTTTTGGCCCGAAAAGGCTATCTAATTCCACATATTCCTGCACGTGTCCTCGTTCTTACTCCCTCTCTTTTGTCTCCCACCCAGTGTCCAGATTCGGCGTGCAAACAGGATCTTCTGGCCTACTTGCAGAGAATCGCACTCTACTGTCATCAGCTCAACATCTGCAGCAAAGTGAAAGCCGAAGTGCAGAATCTGGGCGGGGAGCTGATTGTGTCAGGGGTAAGTCCAGCAGTCACCTTTTTCACCCGAGCACCACTCCTAAATCCTCTTTTATATTCTGCACTCTGCTGCTCTGGCACTGTCCTCGGTTCAAGATCAGGGTGAAGGTTCGAGGGCCAAGAGATGGTTCTTGTAAATGAGCCCATTCCATCCATTTTTGTTTCAGTCTTACTGACCCTATTATCCTTCTTCAATTAGCCTTTAATATTTAACTATTTATCACAGGCTAATTACCAAAGCCATCCACAGACAAAAAGTAATAGTATCACTGTAAAGATGGGTATTGTTGACATTTTAACTAATACATGATGCTGAATTGGTAGTGATGTGTAGATCAATACTGAAATATCGATACCGTCGATACCAGATATCTAGGCTTTAATATTGATTCTAAAATCAAAATATTAATCATTTTAATACTTAAGTTCAGGGGTGTCCAAAATTTTTCCACCATTAATATATATATATATATATATATATATATATATATATATATATATATATATATATATATATATATATATATATATATATATATATATATATATATATATATGTATATATATATATATATATATATATGTATATATATATATATATATATATATATATATATAAATATACATATATATATATATATATATATATATATATATATATATATATATATATATATATATATATATATATATATATATATATATATATATATATATATATGTATATCTCATAAGTCATGTGTCAGATTTGTACTATTGTTATTTTTAAATATTTGTTAGAATAGTTCAGCATTTTTTCTTTTTCAGTAAATAACACATTTTTTTGCTCTTTTAAAATATTTTTACTGCTGTTTTTTTGCCCTGTAAGAATAAAATAATAAAATAGGATGAAAATATTAATATTAGAATTGTGTAACTGCATAACCTCTTGTGTCAAAGAATCTGCCTGTACAAAATGATTAATGTTCAGTTACACATTTGACAGTGCCTATTATGGTTGTTGTAATTTTTCTAATTAATTCATTAGTTAGTATTATTGGATTTTTTGTTAACTAATTAAACTTTGTTTATATTCAAAATATAGTTTATTTTTATTTTTAGAGCTTCTAATATTTTAGATCAGTGGTGTCTAAATGTTTCCAGGAAGAGCCACATACTGAAAAGTCAAGTTTGGTGGGGTCTATTTTGATATTAAAAAAAAGGCTAAAAACAGATGTTATATTTATATATTTATATATATATATATATATATATATATATATATATATATATATATATATATATATTAGCCATGCATGTATATGGCTAACAATATACTTTATTTACACCTATATACTGTATGTATACCATACATGTATACGGCAAACAATATACTTTATTTACACCTATATATATATATATATATATATATATATATATATATATATATATATATAATTATATATATATATGTATATATATATATATATATATATATATATATATATATATATATATATATATATATATATATATATATATATATATATATATACATATACATATATATATATATATATATATATATATGTATATATATATATATATATATATATATATATATATATATATATATATATATATATATATATATATATATATATATATATATATATATATATATATATATATATATATAAATCTGTTTTTAGCCTTTTTTGAAAAATTTTAAAATATCAAAATGGATTGTTCCGTGTCATGTTTGTGTGTCCTCAATTGCTCTCAATTGCTCTGTTTATTGTTGTTCTTAATGTCGCTGGGACGGGTTTGGTTTTGGAATTGGATTGCATTATTGTGGTATTGTTGTGTATTGTTTTGTTGATTGATTAATACATTCATTAAAAAAATAAATACAAATAAATAAATAAATAAATAATATTTTTTAAAAATGCCCCCCCCCCCCCAAAAAAAAAAATCGCAACTTTTTTTCATTAGAGTGCAATTTTATGGTACTTTTTGAAATATTTTAACTGTTGTCGTTTTTTTTTTTTAGATAGATATGTTATCATTTGAAAATTAACACACCTTTTAAAAATTGTAGCAGATACGTTATTTGCACAAAGTTCTGTATCGTATCGGTATCACCAATACCAGCCTGAATTGTACTTGGTATCCGATCGAAAAGAAAATCAGTGGTATCGGTACTTTTGAGACTTTTGAGACGGTACCGGTGCTTTAAAAACATTTTAAAATAAAATCGACAACAAACGGTCACGGAGAAGGTGCAATAAAAAAATAACTTGCTTGTGTTGTAAAGTTGATGTTCAGAATTCCAGGGTTCATGAATGCACCTCACCTGTATATGGCGGACAATGAGGAAGTGTGTCCAGATGCTACTTTATGACAAGACAATATCACCTTAAGGCATTTGTTGCAGGTGCCTTCATTTAGCACCGAACTGAGGCGACCATAGCCACTTTTTATACGGTCTACTCGCACCGGTGCCTTTTACCATCCTGGTGCCCGTCTGTTGCCTTTCAGCATTTTAAAATCAGTCAGTGACCCATCGGCTGTTCTGTCAAACCGAATCTGTCCGCCTTCCCTGGGTGGCTTTTTATTGACTTTGGACTCTTTCTTTGCAACTCTTTCCCTCTATGGAACAGAGCGCGACTTCCGCGCGTCACAGTCACCACGCCGTGGACACGAGGCCTTGATTTGCAGCCGTGTGATTTTGCAAGTTGCCATAAATAAGTAAAGAGTCAGACTGCTTATAGTGCACTTTGCTTTTTATCACCTCTTTGTAAAATGGATTACTGCTCATTCACTGATTAAGATTATTAAAATAGAAATGTGCCGCCTGCCAGTACGGTGATATATATTTAAATATATTTAAAAAAAAACATCCTTAAAAAATTGCACCACCGCCTCATCTAAGGTTTATTTCGCAGCTCCAATAACAAAACAATATTAGTTTATGTTTTCACTCAGGTTTTTTTAATTATATTTTTCTGGCGGGCTGTCTGAAACATTGCCTAAATTCTTTTAATTGAGTCCTCAATTACAGAATAATTAGCAGGCTCATTATTACATTTTTATTAATAAATAGAAAAGGTTAAAACATTGCCATGCAGCAATATGAAGACATGTAATGTACAGAATATCAGAAGCATTTTGTATAGTAGTAATAGACACCTTCATAACAATATGTAATATGTACAATATACACACTGCAAGTATATATAAAATGTAGTAACAGACACCTTCATAACAGTATGTAACATGTACAATATACACACTGCAAGTATATACAGTATATAATGTAGTAATAGACACCTTCATAACAATATGTAATATGTACAATATACACACTGCAAGTATATATATAATGTAGTAACAGACACCTTCATAACAGTATGTAACATGTACAATATACACACTGCAAGTATATACAGTATATAATGTAGTAATAGACACCTTCATAACAATATGTAATATGTACAATATACACACTGCAAGTATATATATGATGTAGTAACAGACACCTTCATAACAGTATGTAACATGTACAATATACACACTGCAAGTATATACAGTATATAATGTGGTAATAGACACCTTCATAACAATATGTAACATGTACAATATACACACTGCAAGTATATACAGTATATAATGTGGTAATAGACACCTTCATAACAATATGTAATATGTACAATATACACACTGCAAGTATATATATATATAATGTAGTAACAGACACCTTCATAACAATATGTAATATGTACAATATACACACTGCAAGTATATACAGTATATAATGTAGTAATAGACACCTTCATAACAATATGTAATATGTGCATATTACATACTGTTATAAAGGTTTCTGTTACTACATTATATATATACTTGCAGTGTGTATATTGTACATATTACATATTGTTATGAAGGTGTCTGTTACTACATTATATATATACTTGCAGTGTATATTGTACATATTACATATTGTTATGAAGGTGTTTGTTACCACATTATATATATATACTTGCAGTGTGTATATTGTACATATTACATACTGTTATAAAGGTTTCTGTTACTACATTATATATATACTTGCAGTGTGTATATTGTACATATTACATATTGTTATGAAGGTGTCTGTTACTACATTATATATATACTTGCAGTGTGTATGTTGTACATATTACATATTGTTATGAAGGTGTATGTTACTACATTATATATATACTTGCAGTGTGTATATTGTACATATTACATATTGTTATGAAGGTGTCTGTTACTACATTATATATATACTTGCAGCGTGTATATTGTACATATTACATATTGTTATGAAGGTGTCTGTTACTACATTATATATATACTTGCAGTGTGTATGTTGTACATATTACATATTGTTATGAAGGTGTATGTTACTACATTATATATATACTTGCAGTGTGTATATTGTACATATTACATATTGTTATGAAGGTGTCTGTTACTACATTATATATATATTTGCAGTGTGTATATTGCACATATTACATATTGTTATGAAGGTGTCTGTTACTACATTATATATATATTTGCAGTGTATATATTGCACATATTACATACTGTTTTGAAGGTGTCTGTTACTACATTATATATATACTTGCAGTGTGTATATTGTACATATTACATATTGTTATATACATACTGCAAGTATATATATATATATATATATATATATATATATATATACTTGCAGTATGTATATAAAACAGTGGAGGTTTTTTTAGGGCTCTTGTTGGCGGAATGGAGCGACTCTCATTGGCATTTGTTTTAATGATTTAGAATACATTACAAACATAATTACACAAGGATCTTGAATTAAAGGCAAACACAGTTTGTTTGTTTTTAAAGTGAGAAGCCGGACTTTCACTGAAATGTTTTTTCTGATGCTAAAGTTAATCCAACTTTACAAAAATGAAATAAAATATTTCAAAAATATGAATTAAAAAAAAAAAAAAAATCTAATTATAAGTTATTTACTTATTTACTTGTGATTTCCTTCCTCTCTATGTTTTGTTTGCACCTTTTCAATTTGTTTTGGCAATAAAATAAACAACATTTGGCAAATTCCACCACCTCACGTAAGGTTTATGCCACAGCTTCAGCATTAGTACAATCTTTATTTTGTATACCAGGAAGCTATCCAACTGAATGTATTTTTTAAATGTGACAAAAAACCTCCTACCTATTGGTATACAAATATGGATTGAAATATACAAAAAATGTAAAGAATGACATAAAAGGAAAGGACAGTTCTTTACTGTCTCTCTGTGGTGTTGACTTCACGTGTGGGTTGTGTGCACCCTGCTGATATTGGCACCTTTTCATGGTGGTCAGCTGGAGTCCACGCTCATTAAATCCAAGCGCTTGACTTGTCTCAGCGTGCGTTCCCAACAGGCCCACCGGCCGCCGACCCTTAAATGTCAGCCAAACAAAACGGACGGGAAGCGAGAACACCTGACACTGCCTCTTCTCGTTAGGGCCCGCTAAATGAAGACTTCGCCTAATTGGACTTTTTGTAAAAAATAATATCCACTAAATTCAATGAGTAGGTCGTGTTACGTGTGACCATGTTTGCTAAATTATTATTTTTTCTGCACCATGACTAGGGAAGGTTGTTTGGATTGGATCATATAAATAAATGCTGTTTTAATTTTGCCTGTAAGTACATTTAATGGTTGTGTTACTGTCGATGGCCACCAAGATGGCAACTATCAGACCGCAAGTTATTTGTACACGATGTGAATACACCGCTTCAGGCCATATTGCATATTGGATACCCCTGCTCTAATTAATCACGGCTGGACAGACTATATTGACAATTACAATTGATTTAAATCTAATATTTTTAATAGTCATGTATATTGTACATATGTATATATAAATATATATATATATATATATATATATATATATATATATATATATATATATATATATATATATTACAGATAAAAATAATAGGTTGATTTAAGGGGAAAGAAAAGTGTTCGATATCTGCAGTGACGCCAGTTCAAAACTGCTATGCCGCTTCAGCATTCGTTAAAAAAGTACACAAAAATACAATAAAATGAGGACAAACTATGAAAAAAAAATTCTCTAGACATGATATTGTTAGGGAAAATGTTCGGCTACAATATAAACCCAAATAGTATGGTTGTTTTTTGAAATTCGGCCTTAAATCTGTCACTCCGATGTCGTTCTAAGCGAGGCTAAATGAGCAATTATGTCTATGGGCTTTTGAATGGACACACTGCTTTGCACTGTTGCAAAGGACATGTCGACTCACGTCTGAAGAAAGGTTGAGCAGAGACAAATGATGTAATTGCATCCATGAGGTGATTCAGTCCAAGGCTGTCTCAAATAATGACGAGAATTATAAATACTGACTAGAATTGAAGATTAACTATTTGTTCTGTACAAGAAGAGTAAATGCAGACAATCATCATCATCATCGGCGGTCACTCGAAGCGAGTATGACGATCCTCCTGGTAGGGGTGTATCCCTTTATGGAGGATGCCTGTCCGTGACTTTGTTTTACGTGGGGAGACTGGTGCACAGACAGTCACCGCACGATCCTTGACGGAATCGGGTCAGGGTCCAGTGGCATGGAGTCCAAGACGACTGGGGACCCTTTTCTGCTGAAGCCTTCATCCGCCATCGCAGCCGTTGTGGTAGTTCTTAAATCTACCGTCTTCCGCCTGCTCCGCCGTTGAGGTCTTCACCGTATCCCTGGCTAGGGGGCGGTCAGGTACTAGGCCTTTGCCAAGGGCCACCTGGGGTAACAGTAGTAAAGGGGTTAACCTCCTCAGAACCCCATCATCATAAACACACAAACAGTAAAAACAGTTGACACTTTTAAATACCTGGGCGTAACCTTGGACAATAAACTCACCTTTGATCAGCACACCACGGACATTCAAAGAAGAAGTCAACAAAGACTGTCAGCCATTCGTAAACTTAAAGGACGATACGTTGCACCTCATCTCCTGTTATTACTATACCAAAGCATTGTTCAACCCATCCGTATGTACTGTTCCACATGTTTTTTCACTATGCTTTCTGTGACCAACCGGACCAAACTCACACGCATTACAAACATAGCAGCTAAAATCATCGGCCTACCCACACCCAACATTTCAGACTTAAACAACAGGTCCATCACTCGACTGGCAAAAACAGTCGAGTGATATCACTCACCCACTACACCAATACATCATCCCACTACCATCAGGCCGCAGGTACAGAACTATCAAATTCCGGAGGGCCCCCCTTCAGGAAAAGCCTTATCCCTGCAGCTATAGCTGCCCTTAACAGCAGGCCCGGCCGACCTGTCTGACAAGCCTGTAAATGTGTGTTGGTCATGTATGATGTCTTTTTGTTATTTTTTGTGATGTGTAACGTCTATTGTTCAAATGTACGGCAGTGACAATGAATTTCCCCAAGGGGACCAATAAATCTAAATCTAAATCGAATCTAACCTAGTGCCCCAAGACCCCATAGAGGAGCCTTCACTGCCGGATGCACTTTAATGTCATGCCCAGGACAAATATATATATACATATATATATATATATATATATATATATATATATATATATATATATATATATATATATATATATATATATATATATATATATTTATATATATATATTTATATATATTTATATGTCTTATATATATATATATATATATATATATATATGTATATATGTATATATATATATATATATATATATATATATATATATATATATATATATATATATATATATATATATATATATATATATATATATATACGTTAGGCCAGGAAAAAACACAAGAGGCTATATCATCCCTACAAGCCTGTTTCACAGATTTCTAAATATATATATATACACACTACCGTTCAAAAGTTTGGGGTCACATTGAAATGTCCTTATTTTTGAAGGAAAAGCACTGTACTTTTCAATGAAGATAACTTTAAACTAGTCTTAACTTTAAAGAAATACACTCTATACATTGCTAATGTGGTAAATGACTATTCTAGCTGCAAATGTCTGGTTTTTGGTGCAATATCTACATAGGTGTATAGAGGCCCATTTCCAGCAACTATCACTCCAGTGTTCTAATGGTACAATGTGTTTGCTCATTGGCTCAGAAGGCTAATTGATGATTAGAAAACCCTTGTGCAATCATGTTCATACATCTGAAAACAGTTTAGCTCGTTACAAAAGCTACAAAACTGACCTTCCTTTGAGCAGATTGAGTTTCAGGAGCATCACATTTGTGGGGTCAATTAAACGCTCAAAATGGCCAGAAAAAGAGAACTTTCATCTGAAACGCGACAGTCTATTCTTGTTCTTAGAAATGAAGGCTATTCCACAAAATTGTTTGGGTGACCCCAAACTTTTGAACGGTAGTGTATATATATATATATATATATATATATATATATATATATATATATATATATATATATATATATATATATATATACGTTAGGTCAGGAAAAAACACAAGAGGCTATGTCATCCCAACAAGCCTGTTTCACAGGTTTCTTTTTATATATATATATATATATACTGTATATATATATATATACCCCACCTTCCGCCCGAATGCAGCTGAGATAGGATCCAGCGACCCCCCGCGACCCTGAAAGGGACAAGCGGTAGAAAATGGATGGATGGATGGATATATATGTATATATATATATATACGTTCATGCGATCCCCGAGTGTTTCTGCCAGGGGCCCCGTGACAAATGCTCTCTCTCTCTCTCTCTCTCTCTCTCTCTCTCAGCTGGACAGCGCCACCTCGCTCATCCAGGCCGCCAAGAACCTGATGAACGCCGTGGTCCTGACCGTCAAGGCCTCCTACGTGGCGTCCACCAAGTACCAGAAGGTGTACGGCACCGCCGCCGTCAACTCGCCCGTGGTCTCCTGGCGCATGAAGGCCCCCGAGAAGAAGCCGCTGGTGAAGCGGGAGAAGCCCGAGGAGTGCCAGACCCGAGTGCGGCGAGGCTCCCAGAAGAAACACATCTCCCCCGTGCAGGCCCTCAGCGAGTTCAAGGCCATGGACTCCTTCTAGGACCGCCCGCCATATTTGTCGGGAGGACCGCGGTTCAACTGGAGACTGTCTCTCTCACACACACACACACACACACACACACACACACACACACACACACACACACACACACACACACACACACACACACACACACACACACACACACACACACACACACACACACACACACTATTTATCGATCATATTGTAGCTTGACAACTGTGAGAAACATGGAAGTTAAGGAAAAAAAACAACATATCAGGAAGATGTTTTTCAAAGTAAAGGTTGCTATTGTAGTCCTGGCTGCTTGTCCTTCAAGGTGGAATAATAAAATGTCCTTCTCGCTCCTCTCATTCGACGATGTAACAGTAGTAGTAGTGGGTACCAAGTTGTGTTCAAGGCGTGTTATGTGACCAAGTGGAAGTGGTTTGCTCAGAAAAATACGCTCGCCTTTGTCTAATAAATCCTTCAACTTGGCTCCTCCCCCACACACCAGAGTCCTGTTCATTGCTGCTCCAGGTCCTTCCAGTCCACCTTGGCAAACATTTTGACCAGGAGTCGGCGTCAGCGAGGACCAATGCTGAGGTCAAAAATCAATCGATCAATCAATCAAAGTGTATTTATATAGCCCTAAATCACGAGTGTCTCAAAGGGCTGCACAAGCCACAAGTCGTTGTCTCGGCCACGGTCGATACGGCTCTTGTTAGGTCACATTCTGAGGTCTGGGTGCGTTTCCCCCAGAGATCGACCGATTATCGGCCGGGCTGATCATTTATACAACAGTCGGAATACATACATTTTTTTCCTTAACATATTGCACACAATACCCCATAATGACGATGTAAAAAAAGTTTTTTGCAAATTTATCAAAAAATATCCTATGATGACAATTGTATTTATATATTTTGAAGCTAAATAAAAAAAACAAGTGCATATATACACACACATATATATATATATATATATATATATATATATATATATATATATATATATATATATATATATATATATATACACACATATATACATACATATATGCATGTATATACATATACATACACATATGTATATATATATATGTATATATATATATACATGTATATATATATATATATATTTATATACACATATATACATACATATATAAAAATATGTATACAGTATATATATATATATATATATATATATATATATATATATATATATATATATATATATATATGTGTATGTATATATACATACATACACATACATACATACAAAATTAACAGAATTGCTATATACATAAATATACAGACCCATATATATATATATATATATATATATATATATATATACACTACCGTTCAAAAGTTTGGGGTCACATTGAAATGTCCTTATTTTTGAAGAAAAAGCACTGTACTTTTCAATGAAGATAACTTTAAACTAGTCTTAACTTTAAAGAAATACACTCTATACATTGCTAATGTGGTAAATGACTATTCTAGCTGCAAATGTCTGGTTTTTGGTGCAATATCTACATAGGTGTATAGAGGCCCATTTCCAGCAACTATCACTCCAGTGTTCTAATGGTACAATGTGTTAGCTCATTGGCTCAGAAGGCTAATTGATGATTAGAAAACCCTTGTGCAATCATGTTCACACATCTGAAAACAGTTTAGCTCGTTACAGAAGCTACAAAACTGACCTTCCTTTGAGCAGATTGAGTTTCTGGAGCATCACATTTGTGGGGTCAATTAAACGCTCAAAATGGCCAGAAAAAGAGAACTTTCATCTGAAACTCCACAGTCTATTCTTGTTCTTAGAAATGAAGGCTATTCCACAAAATTGTTTGGGTGACCCCAAACTTTTGAACGGTAGTGTATATATATATATATATATATATATATATATATATATATATATATATATATATATATATATATATATATATATATATATATATACATACATATACACAGATACATTTATACATATATATACATACACAAAAAAATATATACAGTATATATATTTATATATATATATATATATGTATCTATATGTGTGTGTATGTATATATATATACACATTTACAAACACACACACACACACACACCAACACACACACACACACACACACACACACACACACACACACACACACACACACACACACACACATACATACACAACTAACAAAACCCATCCATCCAACCACATACATAAATATACAGAACCTTTGCTGATGCAAACAAGCTGGTGCTATTACTATTATATTAAGTTAAAGTTAAACTACCGTATTTCCTTGAATAGCCGCAGGGGCGTTAATTAATTTAAAACCTCCTGTCACTCCGGCGTTTACCAAAAGGAATCCATAAAATTTAGGCGTGCGCTTTGAGTGTGATGTAAGCATACCATCATGAAAAGCACATTTAATTAAAAAAAAACGTTATTATGGTCTTACCTGTACTTATAAATGGAGTCCATTTGCAGCTCCTTCTGACCAAAAGCATCGATAACTTGTTTATAGAAGTCTTCATTATTTTCTTTTTTCCGTTTTAAAAGTCTCTGTCTCGATGGAGATATTCCTTTAATTATTACCTCCTGCTTCCATTGAAAGTCCAGTTTAGAAAACTGTTTTATTTTAGATACCGGTATGTAATCCTCCTTGTTAAAAGTTCAGGCAGAGGCTGCGTGTGTTCACTTCTTCTGCAGTACCGGAAGTCGCAAGAAGGATCACTAGCGCGGCAGCGCCCTCTACCACCAGGAGGCGGGAGTTATTTCATGACTTATACAGTATTTCACACACGCAGCTACGGTATATTAATAAAACATAGATGCTTACTGTTCTCTTTAACATACTGTACCGGTATTCAATAGCTTGGACCTTAAATCCTACTGAATAGCTCTTTATCTTTTTTCCTTTGTGCGATTGTAAACTACTGAAAGCAGCTTCCTCCATTTTGAAAATGAGGACATATGCGTCACTCGTGACGTAACGAATTTGACCCGGTGGAAGTTCTAGCCATATGCCAAATAGTTTGCGAAACGAGTTTGACCCGGCGAAAATTATAGACATGCGATAATAAAATTAATATTTTGCAAAACGAATTTGATCCGGCTTCAATAATAAACCGGCGATAAGGCCAAGCATGCGTTAATTATTTTGAGAAACGAGTTTGACACGGCAGTAATTCTAGACGTGCGAATACTATATTCCCTGCGCCAATTCAAGGAAATACGGTAAGTTAAAGTTAAAGTACCAATGATTGTCACACAGACACTAGGTGTGGTGAAATTTGTCCTCTACATTTGACCCATCCCCTTGATCACCCCCTGGGAGGTGAGGGGAGCAGTGGGCAGCAGCGTAGCCGTGCCCGGGAATCATTTTTGGTGATTCAACCCCCAATTCCAACCCTTAATGCTGAGTGCCAAGCAGGGAGGTAATGGGTCCCATTTTTTCAGTCTTTGGTATGACCCGGCCGGGGTTTGAACTCACAACCTACCCACCTCAGGGCGGACACTCTAACCACTAGGCCACTGAGTAGGTGACCCTAATTACTGTTACTAATTTCACAAATTCGTATTTTTCTTAATTGGGTAATCCAGTTTTTGTCCTTTTTTCCTGGCGTCTCCTCTGTGGAAAAAGACCCTTAATTGCGATGATCCAACAACACCACAGCGCCTCCCACAAGGCACCTGCAGCATGTCGTCTAAATCCTGCTTCAATATATCGTGGAAAAAGTGCTACACGTGTATTTGTGTGCCGCGTGTCCACAACATGACACAACGCCACAAGTTGCGATGACATTTTTGTGGAGGAAAATGAGTGTTTCCATGGTGACAAAACTCCTTTAAGTAAATTACTTTTGTACCTGTTATCTTAGTCAATCCGCTGCAACACGCCAACTCAGTTTGGAGTTTGCACACACTTTTTACTGCACGTTATTTGGTTCTTCCATCTATCAGGGAGTTTTTATGCAAAGAAACCATGTCTGTCTTCTCTCCTGGCGAGGACCACAGCAGGTGGACTCCTGATCCGACCAAGGTCCTACTTTCATCTGGTCACGACATCATCCCCGTGGCCGAGGCTCGTCTCAGGTCACAGCCTCCCAAGTCCGCCGCAGCCTGCGCCAGGACTCATGAGCTCCTTTTTGATCCGGTGGCGGGTCCAGGGGCCGCAGGCTCAGGAAAAGGTGCAGTCCAGGAGCGGGTCTGGACCAGCAGGGACCGTTGTCAAAGGAGCGTGCTGCCACTTTGAGAAACGGTTACAGTTTTTATGTGACACTTGTCAGAGTCTCCACAAACATTTATTTGTTCTGCAGAAATGTTTCGTCTCACTATTACAGTTTTTATTTGATAAATGTTTGATTGTTTTTATATTATTAACTTTTTATTCTTCACAACCCAGTTTTCAGTGTTTTTTTTGTTTGATTTTGTTTTTCTTGTGGTTTGTGAAGCCCTTTGAAGCATTTGTAATTAAGGGCTGTATAGATACACTTTGATTGATTGATTGATTAATTGATTAACGTATTATTATTCATTATTCATGGTCTGAATAATGTGTAATACACCTTTCCGCCACTTGTGGCAGTAATGACAATCTCAAACAAATAGAAGAAGGGCAACAATGATGACTAAAGTTGTGAAGCTGTATTTTCATGTGCACTTACATTTTATTGACAGTGTATTTTGATTAGTATTATTTATTTGAGATATTTCATTAATTTAGCATTGTGTTATGACAATAATCTTTGTGATGAACACATGTTTTCATATCATGTACCAAGTTAAACTGAAAGCAGTTTAGATATAATTAGTGAATATGATTTCAATCAACATTCAAATGACTAATTCAGTGTTAATATTTGAGTGGGATAATAGTGAAGAAGTTGGAAAGTTAAAGAGGTTCAGAACCCCTGGTCTACAGTAGTGGGGTTGATTGTTCGTCATTTTGCAATGCAGTCTGCTGAAAATGATGGAAAGCGCCCCTCTACATAGCAACTGTGGTCAAAGTTGGAATCGCCCCAAAACACTTTAAGATGTTCAACATCTGGTGACTAAAGTGGATAATAAAATAAATTAAAAAAAAAAAAAAAAAAAAAAAATATATATATATATATATATATATATATATATATATATATATATATATATATATATATATATATATATATATATATATATATATATATATATATATATAAAAGGAAACCTGTGAAACAGGCTTGTTGGGATGACATAGCCTATATATATATATATATATATATATATATATATATATATATATATATATATATATATATATATATATATGTTTCCAATATGATTGGAGCACATACTTGTTGGTCACAAAAAACCTTCATCAAGTTTGATTCTTTTATGAATTTATTATGGGTCTACTGAAAATGTGAGCAAATGTGCTGGGTCAAAAGTATACATACAGCAATATTAAAGGCCTACTGAAATGAAATTGTTTTATTTAAACGGGAATAGCAGATCCATTCTATGTGTCATACTTGATCATTTTGCGATATTGCCATATTTTTGCTGAAAGGATTTAGTATAGAACAACGTCGATAAAGTTCGCAACTTTTGGTCTCTGATAAAAAAAAACCTTGCCCCTACCGGAAGTAGCGTGACGTTGTCAGTTGTTCACTCCCTCATATTTTCCTATTGTTTTCAACGCAGCTAGAGCGATTCGGACCGAGAAAGCGACGATTACCCCATTAATTTGAGCGAGGATGAAAGATTCGTGGACGAGGAATGCAGTAAAATACATATTTTTTTTCGCTCTGACCGTAACTTAGGTACGAGCTGACTCATTGGATTCCACACTTTCTCCTTTTTCTATTGTGGATCACGGATTTGTATGTTAAACCACCTCGGATACTATATCCTCTTGAAAATGAGAGTCGAGAACGCGAAATGGACATTCAGTGCCTTTCACATCGGCGAAACGCTTTAGCTACGAGCTAACGTGATAGCATCGTGCTTTAACTGCATATAGAAACAAAAAAAATAAACCCCTGACTGGAAGTATAGATAGAAAGTCAACAATACTATTAAACCGTGGACATGTAAATACACGGTTAATGCTTTCCAGGCTGGCGAAAGTTAACAATGCTGTGCTAACGACGCCATTGAAGCTAACTTAGCAACTTAGCAACTGGACCGCACAGAGCTATGCTAAAAACATTAGCTCTCCACCTACGCCAGCCAGCCCTCATCTGCTCATCAACACCCGTGCTCACCTGCGTTCCAGCGATCGGCGGAAGGACGAAGGACTTCACTCGATGCGTTTGGCAGCCCGGAGACGTAGGAAGTCAAGGTGAGGTCGGCGGCTAGCGCGTCTGCTCTCCAACAAAGTCCTCCTGGTTGTGTTGCTGTAGTCCGCTGCTAATACACCGATCCCACCTACAACTGTCTTCTTTGCAGCCTTCATTGTTCATTAAACAAATTGCAAAAGATGTCCAGAATACTGTGGAATTATGAAATGAAAACAGAGCTTTTTGTATAGGATTCTACGGGGTACCATAACTTCCGTTAAACTGACTTCGTCATGCGCATACGTCATCATACCGCGACGTTTCAGCCGGATATTTCCCGGGAAATTTTAAATGTCACTTTATAAGTTAACCCGGCCGTATTGGCATGTGTTGCAATGTTAAGATTTCATCATTGATATATAAACTATCGGACTGTGTGGTCGGTAGTAGTGGCTTTCAGTAGGCCTTTAATATTTGCTTACATGTCCCTTGGCAAGTTTCACTGCAATAAGGCGCTTTTGGTAGCCATCCACAAGCTTCTGCTGGAATTTTTGACCACTCCTCTTGACAAAATTGGTGCAGTTCAGCTAAATGTGTTGGTTTTCTGACATGGACTTGTTTCTTCAGCATTGTCCACACCTTTAAGTCAGGACTTTGGGAAGGCCATTCTAAAACCTTCATTCTAGCCTGATTTAGCCATTCCTTTACCACTTTTGAGGTGTGTTTGGGGTCATTGTCCTGTTGGAACACCCAACTGCGCCCAAGACCCGACCTCCGGGCTGATGATTTTAGCTTGTCCTGAAGAATTTGGAGGTAATCCTCCTTTTTCATTGTCCCATTTACTCTCTGTAAAGCAGCAGTTCCATTGGCAGCAAAACAGGCCCAGAGCATAATACTACCACCACCATGCTTGACGGTAGGAATGGTGTTCCTGGGATTAAAGGCCTCACCTTTTCTCCTCCAAACAAATTGCTGGGTATTGTGGCCAAACGGCTCCATTTTTGTTTCATCTGACCACAGAAGGTCTTATCTTTGTCCATTTGATGTCAGATGAAACAACAATTGAGCTGTTTAATCAGCAATGCAGTCTGCTGAAAATTATAGAAAGCGCCACTCTACATAGCAAAAGTGGTCAACGTTGGAATTTACACAAAACGCACATTTTAAGATATGCAACACTCTCCTGCCGTGGAGAGGCCAATTTGTCACGTTCCATGTGTCAGGCAAACCGTGTCGAATGGGGCCATGTGAATCCCCTTCCTACTGCATAATTATTTCACACGATTAAAATCGTGTGTCAATATTTCAGCGGAAAAAGTTGGGCCCCGGGGTCAAAAAGTTTAGTTATTATGTTATGGGTCTGGATATGAGTAATAACATGTTAATAACAAACAGGTTTTGGGAGATTTTGACAAAGTACTGATTATACAGAATGAAACATTGACACACGTGTTGACTAAAAAAAATGCAGAAAGTGACAGGTTGTGTGTTGTTATGATATTTGCACTAATACGGGGACTGACTTTACACAGCGCGTGGCGACGGGTCAACACAAAGCAGGATGCGGAGCCACAAAGGACACGCTGTGACACGTCCACTTAATGGAGGGATTACTCCTCCCTCCGTAATAATCCCCGTGTCCTCAAATGGAACATGACAGACTGCACTGAGAAGAAAGGAACGTGAGAAAGAGACAACAAAAGTCTAAATAGATGAAAGGGATACAGCTGCCGGGGTCTTTAGTCGTGACGGCC
>NC_084752.1:34998528-35043528 GCF_033978785.1 Entelurus aequoreus | reverse complement strand
GCACTTTTGCATATGCATCCACGTTTATGGATGTATGTTATATTGTCTTTATATTCCAGCGAGTTCATCCATTTTTGGGGGGAATTGAGAGGATTATTATGATGCGTTCAAGAGTCTTATGGCCTGAGGGAAGAAGCTGTTACAGAAACTGGAGGTTCTGCTACGGAGGCTGTGGACCCTCTTTCTAGAGTCCAGCAGTGAAAACAGTCCTTGGTGGGGGTGGGAGGAGTCTCTGCAGATTTTCTGAGCCCTGGTCAGGCAGCGGCTTTTTGCGATCTCCTGGATAGGAGGAAGAGGAGTCCTGATGATCTTTTCCGCCGTCCTCACCACTTTCTGGAGAGACTTGATGGTGTTGAATGCAGAGTTGAAGTCCAGAAACAACATCCGCACGTGTGTGTCCTTTCCTTCCAGATGTTCTAAGCTCAGGTGGAGTGCAGAGGAGATGGCGTCCTCTGTGGAGCGGTTAGGGCGATAAGCAAACTGGTATGGGTCGAATGTGGGGGGAAGTCTGGAGACAATGTATTCCTTTACCAGCCTCTCGAAGCACTTCATTACAGATGTTTTTTTGGGATAAGGTAAACATCTGTTCAGTATTTTAACATAAAGGTGTTTGATTGTGAGACATTAAAAGCCACAAAATGCAACAGGTCCATCAGACCCACAAACACTGGCTGAGTAACAACAATATGAACACCACACAAGGGTTAAACGGGACAGTGACCAACATCCAATAACAATGATAATAAAATAATAACACACCATAGGGTAGTGTGAAATGTACTTACTTGAATTTGGTCCTGACGTTGAGCAACTCAAACCTAATCTTGAAACAACGTGCTTTTTGACGTTTAATCAATGTCGGGTTCTGACGTTGATTTGAACATTGAAATGTGGTCCTTTTTCAGCCAATATTCTACAACACAAATACAACGTTGGAACAACATGCTTTTTGACAACGTTTATTCAACGTCGGGTTGTGACGTTGACTTGAACATTGAAATTTGGTCCTTTCCCAACCAACAGAGTTGATCCAATATTAGACATCAACGTTGTCTCAATCGTCAAACGCAACTATTTTGCAACGTCGTTTCAAAGTCACCTTTAAAGGCCTACTGAAAGCCACTACTACCGACCACGCAGTCTGATAGTTTATATATCAATGATGAAATCTTAACATTATAACACATGCCAATACGGCCGGGTTAACTTATAAAGTGACATTTTAAATTTGCCGCTAAACTTCCGGTTCGAAACGCCTCTGCGGATGACGTATGCGCGTGACGTAGCCCGGCGAACACGGGTATGCCTTCCACATTGAAGCCAATACGAAAAAGCTCTGTTTTCATTTCATAATTCCACAGTATTCTGGACATCTGTGTTCGTGAATCTGTTTCAATCATGTTCATTGCATTATGAAGAAGGAAGCTGAGCAAGCAAAGAAGAAAGTTGTCGGTGCGAAATGGACGTATTTTTCGAACGTAGTCAGCAACAACAGTACACAGCCGGCGCTTCTTTGTTTACATTCCCGAAAGATGCAGTCAAGATGGAAGAACTCGGATAACAGAGACTCTAACCAGGAGGACATTTGACTTGGATACACAGACGCCTGTAGAGAACTGGGACAACACAGACTCTTACCAGGATTACTTTGATTTGGATGACAAAGACGCAGACGTGCTACTGTGAGTATGCAGCTTTGGCTTTTTTTTGCGTATGTACGTAACTTTTTTAAAATATATAAGCTTTATGAACCTTGGGTTAGGTGAACGGTCTTTTGGGCTGAGTGATTGTGTGTGTTGATCATGTGTTTGAATTGTATTGGCGTGTTCTATGGAGCTAGGAGCTAGCAGAGGAGCTAGCATAACACGTACCGTACCTACGTGCGCGTCACGTACGTAACTTTTTAAAAATATATAAGCTTTATGAACCTTGGGTTAGGTGAACGGTCTTTTGGGCTGAGTGATTGTGTGTGTTGATCAGGTGTTTGAATTGTATTGGCGTGTTCTATGGAGCTAGGAGCTAGCAGAGGAGCTAGGAGCTAGCATAACAAACACGCAGGTGTTTTTATGCAGGATTAATTTGTGGCATGTTAAATATAAGCCTGGTTGTGTTGTGGCTAATAGAGTCTTGTGTTTATTTACTGTTGTAGTCATTCCCAGCTGAATATCAGGTCACCCCCGGCTCTCACAGCATCTTCCCTATCTGAATAGCTTCAACTCCCCACTAGTCCTTCACTTGCACTTTACTCATCCACAAATCTTTCATCCTCGCTCAAATTAATGGGGAAATTGTCGCTTTCTCGGTCCGAATCTCTCTCACTTCATGCGGCCATCATTGTAAACAATAGGGAACTTTGCGTATATGTTCAACTGACTACGTCACGCTACTTCCGGTAGGGGCAAGCCTTTTTTTTATCAGATAACAAAAGTTGCAATCTTTATCGTCGTTGTTCTATACTAAATCCTTTCAGCAAAAATATGGCAATATCGCGAAATGATCAAGTATGACACATAGAATAGATCTGCTATCCCCGTTTAAATAAAAAAAATTCATTTCAGTAGGCCTTTAAAGGACAGGTACGCATAACCAACGTTGCATCAATGTCTTGCTGGGATATTGATAAAGTGCAGGTCTGGCTGTGAATGTTTGAGATGCTCTGCAGTAACCTTGATAAAAGCGGTTTGAAGACAACTTTAAATACGCGTTATCTTTTATATTTAATATTTTTTCCGACAAAAATGTTGAGGAGTCGACTAAAAGTAAATACATTTAAATGATTAAGATATGACTAAAATTAAACTACATTTTGTTGTTAAGAGGAAGAAGTGAGGGTGGTGTGTGCACACACACACACACACACACACACACACACTCACACACTCACACGACATCAGGACTTGTGTGTTATCATTCAGGGTGAGAAGTTGGGTTTTATGAGCCGAGCCGTGTCCTCTCGGAGGAGAACGTCCTTGTGACTGCCACATCCAGCGGAACGGAAGGCTGCCCACAAAAAAGAAAGTTTCTCCCTTGACTTGTGTTTCTTCCTTCCTTCTGAACGTCGCTTTCAAGACGACCTTGTGTGTGTCGTTGGTGTGTAATTCACGCCAATCGAAGGGTGTTTGAGCACTGATGGTCAACGCCCTTGGGAAATATTGGGATTTTTTTTATTTTTTTTATATACCTTCACTTCACCGAATATTGCCTTCTTCTTTTTGTCCTTTAGCAGATGACGCGCTGTCGTTGTTTAATTGTTTATGCATTTTAAATAGGAGTATCAACAACAACAACAAAAATCGATTTTTGAATGAATAGCCATTCTTATTTGTAACCATTCTTAATCGATTAAAACATCTATGAAAAAAATAAAATAAAAAAAAATAAAAATCTCCCACCCAAAATAATCTGTCCTGTCCAGCCATTTTAGTAAATGTACACTACCGTTCAAAAGTTTGGGGTCACATTAAAATGTCCTTATTTTTCAATGAAGATAACTTTAAACTAGTCTTAACTTTAAAGAAATACACTCTATACATTGCTAATGTGGTAAATGACTATTCTAGCTGCAAATGTCTGGTTTTTGGTGCAATATCTACATAGGTGTATAGAGGCCCATTTCCAGCAACTATCACTCCAGTGTTCTAATGGTACAATGTGTTTGCGCATTGGCTCAGAAGGCTAATTGATGATTAGAAAACCCTTGTGCAATCATGTTCACACATCTGAAAACAGTTTAGCTCGTTACAGAAGCTACAAAACTGACCTTCCTTTGAGCAGATTGAGTTTCTGGAGCATCACATTTGTGGGGTCAATTAAACGCTCAAAATGGCCAGAAAAAGAGAACTTTCATCTGAAACGCGACAGTCTATTCTTGTTCTTAGAAATGAAGGCTATTCCACAAAATTGTTTGGGTGACCCCAAACTTTTGAACGGTAGTGTAAAAAACTGTTTTTTTTCCCAATGATACAGAAATTTACCAGAGCTGTGTATCTATTTCATTGAGGAATGTAGTTCATCATAGAACTGGCACCCAATGTTATTAAAACTTTTTTTTTTTTTTTTTTTAATTAATCAATCCAACAAAACAATACACAACAACACCATTATAATGCAATCCAATTCCAAAACCAAACCCGACCCAGCAACACTCCGAACAGCAATAAACAGAGCAATTGAGAGGAGACACAAACACGACACAGAGCAATCTAAAAGTTTTCCAAAAAATAATTATTATTAACAACAATATCAATATTAGTAACAATTTCCACATAGCAGTGATTAAAAATCCCTCATTGACATTACCATTAGACATTTATAAAAAAAATAACAACAATTTTAAATTACAATTAAATGAACAATAGTGTCACAGATGCTTACACTTGCACCGCATCTCATAAACTTGACAACACACTGTGTCCAATATTTTACAGAAAGATAAAATAAGTCATATTTTTGGTTCATTTAATAGTTAAAACAAATTTAAATAACGGATCCCATATTCCAATATATGACTCATTATTATCTAAACTAAATGCAGTTTTTTCTACTGATATCATCTCCATAGCTTGTGTATACCAGTCAAAAATATTGATATTGAATCGAGAATCGATTCTGAATCGAATCGTTACCCCCATGAATCGAATCAAATCGAGTGGTACCCAAAGATTTTAATAATGTATTGCATGCAAAGTCTGTTTTTACTCCTTCCAGTGTTTTAAAAAAAAATGTTTTAATAAACTACTATTTTATATTATCTTTTTATTTGTCTAATTATAATTATTGTTTATTTTTATATTTGGCTTCACGGTTTCAAACGGTTGAGCTTGCCGTGACCCCAAGAGGCAGAGACGGCAAGCAATGTGCAGGTCAAAATGGTAAATCAACCCTTTTGATTGGTGATCAGAGGCGAGTGAGTGCCCTGATCACTAAACGGAAGCGGATGTGCAGCTAAGCGCTTGAGACGGGAAGTGGCGACATAGGAGAGAGAGAGAGAGAGAAAGAGATTTGTGACTATGATCACAAATTTGAATGGTAGTGGTCCTGGGTTAAAATCATGGTTAGAGTTGAGTATGGAAGTATGGAAATAATTTAAACATTATTAAAACAAACGTTTAGTCATACGTTTATGTTTTAATATTGTTAAAATCATTGTGCACTAACATTTTTATTTATTTTTTCCTAATTAATTAATTTTAGTGCAAAACGTGCATAAAAGGTAAATAAAGTTTGATTTTTAAGTATAAAAATACGAAAAAATGGGGTGGCTCGAAACAAAATTCTGCCAAATTTAACCTGAAGTTTTGTGTGTTCAACTATTATTACCATGTTCCAGCTTGTGGTGTTTGAATTAGGGATGAGTACTGTTTACATTTGAACCCATACCGGTACCAATTGTGTTAATAAATATGAATTGTTTTTGATGATGAAATACATTTTTTTTGCAACAACTGCTGTTTATTTGTTGTATCCATCCAATTTCTGAGTATGTAGGTACGACATTAAAGGTGGCCAAAGTGTGTGGTTAATGGTGTGTTGTTTTGTTTGTTGTTGCGCCCCAGAAAGAGTTAATACTGTAAGCATTGTACTTATCACGCACCAGCTGCTTGATTGTAACATGCATCTTAGTTGTAGTTGCCATGAACACACTCAGGGGCGTTAAAGTCGCCATGTAAAAGAGCTAATGCTAATCGGTAGCATGTCAATAGCATTGCCAAGGTATGTTAGCATCAAGCTAGCACATTTTTGGGAAAGTAGAGCCTTAATTAACTTACGTTGGAGCGTTTTGAGTCAACTGCTTTGCTGGTGTGGTGGAATTTCTGACCTTTGTACCATATTTTGTGTCTGTCAAAGAGAACAAGGTCGAAAAGCATGCTCGTTTCTCTTTTTTCTATTCTGTACCATTGGAGGAGCATATGTGGGTTAGAGTTGAACGTATGGTCGGCCTGACCATTGTACAAAATGTTTTGATTGTTTGTTATGGCTAAGAGATTCAAGGATGTTGCAGAATAAACAGGTCCAAAACAACTGGACCTTGACACACGAGGGAAACACATTAATAACCAAGTAGACCAAGTCTATGCATGATTCGCATGATTCTCGATTCGTCCGACGTCTCCGGAGACGTTGTCTGTTTGCATGGCAATTCAATCCAACCTTGTACCATTTGATTATGGGTATATAAAACTTTTGTACTAAATACACTTTTGTTGCTGTTTAAGATTCGGACATTCCACCACACTAGGCATTGAAAATTGCAACTTCACCTGGAGGCGGAGTGTCAGGTTCAAACACTGGATGACATCTATTAAACAGACAAAGAAGCAAGGAATTAAACAGAGACAGAATTAAATTTGGCTCAATTGAGGAGAAACGTCTGGGCTGTACTCTTGCGCAGTCTCCCACCACGCTCTGGCGAAAGATTGTACGCATCCTCTTTTATTTGGACTTTCCCTGATTACATGGCAACAGCTGTTTCTAAAGGAAGGGGGTCGTAAACATCCGCTGCCTTTGGTCACAAAACAGCTCAGGGGAGTCAGGCATGGCTTCCTCTCCGCTTCGTAGATCTTGGGTCAAGACAAAATCTTCCTGTGGATTACAGTACATCAAAGAAACCGACACCTTCATGTCGCTTCCCACCCTACACAGTGGAGTTTTACAAGCCTTCTGCTTGGTAAGATCAAAGACAGCTTTTGTCTGCTCGCCGGGAACTCATTGAAACACAAAGTTTTGTGATAACTTCGATACAATTATTCTGACAGGGGTCTGCGCTCAGTGCTGCTGGAGTGATCGCCAAGTGCAATCCAGGTACCAAAAAAATGCTGTGTTGGATTTTACATGAATTGGGCCTCGCTAGGATTGGCGGGATTGGGTGGGCGGCCAAAAAGTAACGGATTTTGTACCCATCCTTTCAGTCTTTTTATTGACAACTTTGGCTTTCATTTACACACTCCAGACAAAAGATCTTCAGCTTTAGTAAACATGTCGCGTGAGAGGAAGGTGGGCAATTCATCATTTTGCAATGCAGTCTGCTGGAAATGGTGGAAAGCGCCAGTCTACAATAGCGACGGATGCTGTTGTCCAAGTTGCAATTGCCACAAAACACATTTTAAGATATCCAACACTCTACTGCCACCCGGCGGCCAAAGTGGCGAGTGCACGCCCCAAATCGATCACGTCTCATGTGTCAGGTAAACCGTGACGGATGGGGCCGTATGAATCCCCCATTCCTACTGCAGTCAAAATAACTGCAATAATCAGTAATAATGTTGGTATTCTGGTGAAAATAGCAACAATATGTCATTAAGAGCAGTAATTGTGGCATTGTGGGCAATTTCAATAGAGAGCGTTTCTCTACTTAATTGGATGTATTTAAATATTTTCTTTTAAAAAGTGCTGACCTTGATTGCAACAAAGAAATGGGCGTGCGTTTAATCATGTGACGCACGTAACGCACGAATGGCGCCGAGCAAGAATTCAGTCCAAGGGGAGCATTTTGTCTTAGCGCAGCAGCAAAAGGCGCATCAGAGCTGAAGATCTCGCAGATAAATTGAAAGATTAAACTCCACCTGACTCTATTTGCTTATTTATGCTTTTTGTGGGGTTTTTTTTTCCAACCGGAGCAAGTCAAACTTATTGTTTCAAAGAATTTTTCTGATGCCTGTGCAAACATGCGGCAAAGAGTTGCATCACAGAGCAGACGTCAGGATCACTGCGGGATTCCTTCTGCACGAGGATATGGAACAAGAAACAAAGGACGGGGGGTTTGGGGGGGGGGGGGGGGTTTGTTGCAGCATGCGATAGATATCAGCGCTCTGATGCAAACTAACATAAGTTCATGTAAGTCAGAAGATAAAAATAACTGCCAGTGACTGTACCTCATATCGTATTCACCCGGTGACTAGTGCGCCACATGCACCTGTTCCCCTCAAGAGAATGTTAATCATCTGTTCCAGAACCTTCATGTAATCTTTATTAAGTGTTATTTTTACATCCAAATTGAAAAAGGAACTACAAAAGCATTCGGAGGGCACAGATTTGACCTGAATCTGAAGGCGGGCAGTCAGACCTTTGTGGTTTTGGACAAAATCGGAAACTGGACAACATCTCGGAGGCGCCGTCTGCTCTGCATGGCGAAGCACGATACGTTTGAGGACCAGAAAGAGAGCTACCTAACGCCAGCCGCGCTCTGCGTTTCCTCCAGTTAAACACCCGTAGAGATGAGCTACCTCCAGCACTGCAAATTATTTGCCTCGCGCCAAGATTTAAGGATTTATTTCGATTCATGATGAGCCATAACACTGATTTTCTTTCCGATACGAGTGCAATTCGGGCTGGTATCGGCGATACCGATCCGATACTTTGTGCAAATGTACCTAATGTGTCTGCTAAAATGTTAAAAGTTGTGTATTTCAAATAATAAAATAGCACAAAAAGTACAGTTAATTAATTATTGTTATTATATATTATCTATTATATACCATTCATTATATTATGTATTTAGTATTAATTATTTATTTATTTTTTATTATGTATTTATTATTAATTATTTATGTACTAATTAAGTGGTCAAACAGAACTGACTTTTCTTTTGGTTACTGAAATGGCTCGAGTGGTTCAATGAAGGCACAGGTCGCATTCATAGCAAAGTATGGAATGAATGTTATTTTTTATACACTGAATACAAGGTGGGAGGGAGGGAGTAAGCTCAGTTTGGAGGGGGGGAGAGCGTATGAGGCAAAATGTTAAAAGTTGTGTATTTCAAATAATAAAATAGCACAAAAAGTACAGTTAATTAACTATTGTTATTATATATTATCTATTATATACCATTCATTATATTATATATTTAGTATTAATTTTTTATTTATTTTTTATTATGTATTTATTATTAATTATTTATGTACTAATTAAGTGGTCAAACAGAACTAACTTTTCTTATGGTTACTGAAATGGCTCGAGTGGTTCAATGAAGGCACAGGTCGCATTCATAGCAAAGTATGGAATGAATGTTATTTTTTATACACTGAATACAAGGTGGGAGGGAGGGAGTAAGCTCAGTTTGGAGGGGGGAGAGAGCACATGAGGCAACTCAGTGGAAACAATGGTGCGTTGTTGAATGAGCAACTTTCACAGTGAGTCAGTGCGGACAAGGTCACACTTCAAGCCATAATTATGTAATATTTATCATTATTATCATTTATCATTATATATATATTTATTTCAAACTCTGGAGTCTATTGAGGTAGTGGTGTGAATAACAATATTGGCAAGCTAATACAAAAGAAAAAAACAGGACAAAGTCATAAATAGAACACACAAAAGGTGTTTCGAACCATAACTTAAGGAAATAAGTAACATAATAAAAGCATCCAAATAAATGAATTAATAAAAACTAAAATGAGAAAAAAATAAAGTCACAATTCCGTTACATGAGCATGTTAGCGTGAAATTACTGAACATGTCAACAAAAGCATAGTTATTATTTACACTGTAATTCCTGTTGATGATACACATGATATCAAATAGCTAAAGCATCAAAAGTATCGATATTTCCATTTGAGAATCGATATTAGAGCAAAAAGATCTGGTATCGGCGGTATTGATATCAGCATCGATCCGCATCATGACCATTTTTTCTGACATTTCCGTAGTTTTAAGAGCTTTTTGCTGGTGTTTAGTCATTGACTAAACATCATTTGATCTATTCTAGTTCAAAGATGTTACAATTGAGAAAATGACTATTCAAATAAGATATTTCAGTTCCCCCCCCCCACCCCTCCAAGAGATAATCTTGTTGAAAGATTCTGCAACACCCGGAGGACACGCAAGGTTGAATAATTCTTGTTTTCAGAATAAAATACCTTTTTCCATCTTAAAAACATGCTAATTTATACATAAGTAAAGTAAAATCAAGTAAAATGATCTGTTCATGCAACTCATTCATGTCACGCCTTTTTGTCCATTCAAATGTCTTCTTTTGATATTAGCTCTATTTTGCAGAGTCTAGATACAGAGTGTAGATACATAGAGTTGATGCAGAGTGTAGATACAGAGTGTTGATGCAGAGTGTACATGCAGAGTGTAGATAAACAGTGTAGATACAGAGTGTTGATAAACAGTGTAGATACAGAGTGTTGATACAGAGTGTAGATACAGAGTGTAGATAAAGAGTGTTGATACAGAGTGTTGATACAGAGTGTAGATAAAGAGTGTTGATACAGAGTGTTTATACAGAGTGTAGATACAGAGTGTTGATACAACGTTTAGATACAGAGTGTAGATACAGAGTGTTGGTACAGAGTGTAGATACAGAGTGTCGATACAGAGTGTAGATAAAGAGTGTTGATACAGGGTGTAGATACAGACTGTAGATACAGAGTGTAGATACAGTGTATATACAGACTGTAGATACAGAGTGTAGATACAGTGTATATACAGGGTGTAGATACAGAGTGTATATAAAGAGTGTTGATACAGAGTGTAGATACAGAGTGTAGATAAAGAGTGTAGATAAAGAGTGTAGATACAAAGTATAGATACAGAGTGTTGATACAGAGTGTAGATAACGAGTGTAGATACAGAGTGTAGATACAAAGTGTTGATGCAGAGTGTAGATACAGAGTGTTGATACAGAGTGTAGTACATACAGAGTGTAGATACAGTGTAGACACAGAGTGTTGATACAGAGTGTAGATACAGAGTGTAGATACAAAGTGTAGATACAGAGTGTAGATACAGAGTGTAGCTACAGAGTGTAGATACAATGTGTTCATACAAAGTGTAGATACAGAGTGTAGATACAGAGTGTAGATAAAAAGTGTAGATAAAGAGTGTTGATACAGAGTGTAGATACAGAGTGTTGGTACAACGTTTAGATACAGAGTGTAGATACAGACTGTTGATACAGAGTGTAGATACAGAGTGTAGATAAAGAGTGTTGATACAGAGTGTAGATACAGAGTGTAGATACAGAGTGTAGATAAAGAGTGTTGATACAGAGTGTAGATACAGTGTAGATAAAGAGTGTAGATACAGACTGTAGATAAAAAGTGTAGATACAAAGTGTGCATACAGAGTGTAGATACAGAGTGTTGATACAAAGTGTAGATACAGAGTGTAGATACAGAGTGTAGATAAAGAGTGTAGATAAAGAGTGTAGATACAAAGTGTAGATATATAGTGTTGATACAGAGTGTTGATACAGAGTGTAGATAAAGAATGTAGATACAGAGTGTAGATACATAGTGTAGATACAGAGTGTTGATACAGAGTGTAGATAAAGAGTCTAGATACAAAGTGTAGATACAGAGTTTAGATACGGTGTAGATAAAGAGTGTCGATACAGAGTGTAGATAAAGAGTCTAGATACGGAGTGTAGATAAAGAGTCTAGGTACAGAGTGTAGATAAAGAGTGTAGATACAGAGTGTAGATACAGAGTGTAGATAAAGAGTGTCGATACAGAGGGTAGATACATAGTATTAATACAGAGTGTAGATAAAGAGTGTCGATACAGATTGTAGATACATAGTGTTGATACAGAGTGTAGATAAAGAGTGTCGATACAGAGTGTAGATACATAGTGTTGATACAGAGTGTAGATACAGAGTTGACTTGCACTGCAAACAAGATTTAACCAAATAGATCAAAAGACTAGATTTTGGGAAGTAAAAACTTGAGCTGTCCATGCAAGTTGATTTCATTTGATATGACATCCTGAATCAAGACTACAAATTAGAAGGACATTTAAGATAGAAATGAGCATTTTATTGTGAAAACAAGCATTATTTAACTGGCAATTCTTACACTTGGCAAACTCCGATTGTTGCATAATCTTTAACTAAGATTTTCTAGAACAGACAAAATATAATTATTCATGCTAAAATGCAGATTAATGACTAAAGATTAAATTAATTAAATAATTAATTAAATTAGAGCGGCTAATTGATGTATTGTTCTTCACTGACGGCCATAATGCAAATAGTCTTCATTAAACACACGGTGCCTTTTTGTTTTTGCTACGGCGCCATCTTGTGGAGGGGTTTGACGCGGAAGTACAAGCGCCATTCCATCTTCTGATCGTCCATAGCGTTTCTACTCGCATGGATTCTTCATTCGTCACTCCAAGCAACGTTTTCAAGTTTTACAATATAACTAAAACTATTGCCACAGTCTGTAGGAGTGTTTTCATGCATTGTTGTACATGCTATCGTCATGTAACGAAGCTAGCGTCGTTAGCATTAGCTCTCTCCCTGCCTTTAGGAACCATGGAACCAGAAATTGCTTTTCTAACCTGTAACCTGTTTTATTATAATTAATATACCAAATAACTGATATTGTTGCAGATTTCACAGACACTACCGTTGCTATGCAAAATACGGTATATATGACATGTTATGTTTGCTACTACATTACATAAATACAACATGTACAGTAGATACCACGATGTTGAAGGTTTATTGTTGGAATAGATCCAACCTTTAATTACCTGCCTCTTGCTAACAGTTGTTCACTATTAAGAATGAACAGAAAAGAGATTTGTGCATTGTGGCCAAAATTCCCCCCAAAAGCGCACTTCCCCTTTAACTTGTGGTCAAATTCGTCATTTTTTTTTTGCTTTGCTTTTATTGGACTAATCAACAGTGCAGGTGTGCTCATCTCCAATGTTGCAACCATGCGACAAAAGGCTGCATGTTGCACTGCGCTAACTTCACCTCCCCTCTTTGCCTGTGATTTGATTCCACATGAGTCAAACGCTGCTACTTTCCTGCTCCTCCTCTGCGCCCCGGGGGGCCAATCCAGGGTGCATTCAAGGACCCTCAACGTTGCGTTCGGCGTGCCTAGGAAAAGCGGACTCCCGGAGAGCTGAAAACATGGCATTTTCACAAGTGTGGACGCTGTAAAGCAGACGGTGTCCAAAGTAAGACCCGGGGGCCGTTTGCGGTCTGCAGCAACTTCTAAAAATACTACCACAAAAAATATTTAAACTAATGGAAATGCCAAATTTGTAAAAGTTGACCAAAAAAACTGTCATAAAAGTCATATATTATTTATTTTTTTTTTTTCAACGCTTAAATCTCGAGATCAACTTCAGATCTATCTGTTGATATAAAATTGTAATTACATTTTTTTTATGCCATCGATTAAAAAAATAAAAAATAGATTTTTTATATTTTAGTGGTGTAAAAAAAATGTTTTTCAGATTAATAGTGATTCTTATTTGTAACGATTCTTATCAATTTAACCAAAAATCTAAAATGTATTTAAAAAAATATATTTTTAGTAATATAGAAATGTATTAAAGCTGTGTATTAGTGGTGTGATTTTTTTTTTTTTTTTTTTCAGATTAAACACAATTCTTATTTGCAACGATTCTTAATTAAAAAAACAACTAAAATGTATTTTTTTAAATATATATATTTTAAGTAATATAGAAATTAAACATGTGTTTTAGGGGTGTAAAAAAATCTATTTTCAGATTAATCGCTATTCTTATTTGTAACGATTCTTAATCGATTTAAAAAAAGTGATTTAAAAAAAGTGATTTAAAAAAAATCTATTTTTAGTAATATAGAAATGTATTTAAACTGTGTTTTAGGGGTGTAAAAAAAAACACATCGATTTTCAGATTAATGGTGATTCTTATTTGTAACAATTCTTATCATTTTGCAAAAAAATCTAAAATGTATTTTAAAAAATATATATTTTAGTAATCTAAAAATGTACTGAAGCTGTGGTGTGAAAAAAAAAAAATTCAGATTAACCACAATTCTTATTTGCAACGATTCTTAATGTATTTTACAAAAAAATATTTTTTTAATTATATATATATTTTAAGTAATATAGAAATTAAAGCTATGTTTTGGGGTGTAAAAAATATATTTTCAGATTAATCGCGATTCTTATTTGTAACGATTCTTAATCCATAAAAAAAAAACATATTTTGAATATATATATTTTCAGTAATATAGAAATGTATTAAAACTGGACTCCTGGAGAGCTGAAAACATGGCATTTTCACAAGTGTGGACGCTGTAAAGCAGACGGTGTCCAAAGTAAGACCCGGGGGCCGTTTGCGGTCTGCAGCAACTTCTAAAAATACTACCACAAAAAATATTTAAACTAACGGAAATGCCAAATTTGTAAAAGTTGACCAAAAAAACTGTCATAAAAGTCATATATTATTATTTTTTATTTTTTTTCAACGCTTAAATCTCGAGATCAACTTCAGATCTATCTGTTGATATAAAATTGTAATTACATTTTTTTTTAAGCCATCGATTAAAAAAATAAAAAATAGATTTTTTATATTTTAAGTAATATAGAAATGTATTAAAGCTGTGTATTAGTGGTGTAAAAAAAAAAAAGTTTTTCAGATTAATAGTGATTCTTATTTGTAACGATTCTTATCAATTTAGCAAAAAATCTAAAATGTATTTAAAAAAATATATTTTTAGTAATATAGAAATGTATTAAAGCTGTGTATTAGTGGTGTGATTTTTTTTTTTTTTTTTCAGATTAAACACAATTCTTATTTGCAACGATTCTTAATTAAAAAACAACTAAAATGTATTTTTTTAAATATATGTATTTTAAGTAATATAAAAATTAAACATGCGTTTTAGGGGTGTAAAAAAAAATCTGTTTTCAGATTAATCGCGATTCTTATTTGTAACGATTCTTAATCGATTTAAAAAAAGTGATTTAAAAAAAATCTATTTTTAGTAATATAGAAATGTATTAAAACTGTGTTTTAGGGGTGTAAAAAAAAACCACATCGATTTTCAGATTAATGGTGATTCTTATTTGTAACAATTCTTATCATTTTGCAAACAAATCTAAAATGTATTTTAAAAAATATATATTTTTAGTAATCTAAAAATGTATTGAAGCTGTGGTTTGAAAAAAAAAAATCAGATTAATCACAATTCTTATTTGCAACGATTCTTAATCTATTTAAAAAAAAAGTATTTTTTTAATTATATATATATTTTAAGTAATATAGAAATTAAAGCTGTGTTTTGGGGTGTAAAAAAAATATTTTCAGATTAACCGCGATTCTTATTTGTAACGATTCTTAATCCATAAAAAAAAAACATATTTTGAAAATATCTATTTTCAGTAATATAGAAATGTATTAAAACTGGACTCCTGGAGAGCTGAAAACATGGCATTTTCACAAGTGTGGACGCTGTAAAGCAGACGGTGTCCAAAGTAAGACCCGGGGGCCGTTTGCGGTCTGCAGCAACTTCTAAAAATACTACCACAAAAAATATTTAAACTAATGGAAATGCCAAATTTGTAAAAGTTGACCAAAAAAAACTGTCATAAAAGTCATATATTATTATTTTTTTTTTTTTCAACGCTTAAATCTCGAGATCAACTTCAGATCTATCTGTTGATATAAAATTGTAATTACATGTTTTTTTATGCCATCGATTAAAAAAATTAAAAATAGATTTTTTATATTTTAGTGGTGTAAAAAAATGTTTTTCAGATTAATAGTGATTCTTATTTGTAACGATTCTTATCAATTTAGCAAAAAATCTAAAATGTATTTAAAAAAATATATTTTTAGTAATATAGAAATGTATTAAAGCTGTGTATTAGTGGTGTGATTTTTTTTTTTTTTTCAGATTAAACACAATTCTTATTTGCAACGATCCTTAATTAAAAAAACAACTAAAATGTATTTTTTTAAATATATATATTTTAAGTAATATAGAAATTAAACATGTGTTTTAGGGGTGTAAAAAAATATATTTTCAGATTAATCGCTATTCTTATTTGTAACGATTCTTAATCGATTTAAAAAAAGTGATTTAAAAAAAATCTATTTTTAGTAATATAGACATGTATTAAAACTGTGTTTTAGGTGTGTAAAATAAAACACATCGATTTTCAGATTAATGGTGATTCTTATTTGTAACAATTCTTATCATTTTGCAAAAAAATCTAAAATGTATTTTAAAAAATATATATTTTTAGTAATCTAAAAATGTACTGAAGCTGTGGTGTGAAAAAAAATATTTTCAGATTAATCACAATTCTTATTTGCAACGATTCTTAATCTATTTTTTTTTTTAAAGTATTTTTTTAATTATATATATATTTTAAGTAATATAGAAATTAAATCTGTGTTTTGGGGTGTAAAAAAAAATATTTTCAGATTAATCGCGATTCTTATTTGTAACGATTCTTAATCCATAAAAAAAAAACATATTTTGAAAATATCTATTTTCAGTAATATAGAAATGTATTAAAACTGGACTCCTGGAGAGCTGAAAACATGGCATTTTCACAAGTGTGGACGCTGTAAAGCAGACGGTGTCCAAAGTAAGACCCGGGGGCCGTTTGCGGTCTGCAGCAACTTCTAAAAATACTACCACAAAAAATATTTAAACTAATAGAAATGCCAAATTTGTAAAAGTTGACCAAAAAAAACTGTCATAAAAGTCATATATTATTTTTTTTTTTTTTTCAACGCTTAAATCTCGAGATCAACTTCAGATCTATCTGTTGATATAAAATTGTAATAAATTTTTTTTTTATGCCATCGATTAAAAAAATAAAAAATAGATTTTTTATATTTTAAGTAATATAGAAATGCATTAAAGCTGTGTATTAGTGGTGTAAAAAAAAAATGTTTTTCAGATTAATAGTGATTCTTATTTGCAACGATTCTTATCAATTTAGCAAAAAATCTAAAATGTATTTAAAAAAATATATTTTTAGTAATATAGAAATGTATTAAAGCTGTGTATTAGTGGTGTGATTTTTATTTTTTTTTCAGATGAAACACAATTCTTATTTGCAACGATTCTTAATTAAAAAACAACTAAAATATATTTTTTTAATATATATATTTTAAGTAATATAGAAATTAAACATGTGTTTTAGGGGTGTAAAAAAATCTATTTTCAGATTAATCGCTATTCTTATTTGTAACGATTCTTAATCGATTTAAAAAAAGTGATTTAAAAAAAATCTATTTTTAGTAATATAGAAATGTATTAAAACTGTGTTTTAGGGGTGTAAAAAAAACCACATCGATTTTCAGATTAATGGTGATTCTTGATTGTAACAATTCTTATCATTTTGCAAAAAAATCTAAAATGTATTTTAAAAAATATATATTTTTAGTAATCTAAAAATGTATTGAAGCTGTGGTGTGAAAAAAAATATTTTCAGATTAATCACAATTCTTATTTGCAACGATTCTTAATCTATTTAAAAAAAAAGTATTTTTTTAATTATATATATATTTTAAGTAATATAGAAATTAAAGCTGTGTTTTGGGGTGTAAAAAATATATTTTCAGATTAATCGTGATTCTTATTTGTAACGATTCTTAATCCATAAAAAAAAAACATATTTTGAAAATATCTATTTTCAGTAATATAGAAATGTATTAAAACTGGACTCCTGGAGAGCTGAAAACATGGCATTTTCACAAGTGTGGACGCTGTAAAGCAGACGGTGTCCAAAGTAAGACCCGGGGGCCGTTTGCGGTCTGCAGCAACTTCTAAAAATACTACCACAAAAAATATTTAAACTAATAGAAATGCCAAATTTGTAAAAGTTGACCAAAAAAACTGTCATAAAAGTCATATATTATTATTATTTTTTTTTTCAACGCTTAAATCTCGAGATCAACTTCAGATCTATCTGTTGATATAAAATTGTAATTACATGTTTTTTTATGCCATCGATTAAAAAAATAAAAAATAGATTTTTTATATTTTAAGTAATATAGAAATGTATTAAAGCTGTGTATTAGTGGTGTAAAAAAAACAACGTTTTTCAGATTAATAGTGATTCTTATTTGTAACGATTCTTATCAATTTAGCAAAAAATCTAAAATGTATTTAAAAAAATATATTTTTAGTAATATAGAAATGTATTAAAACTGTGTTTTAGGGGTGTAAAAAAAACACATCGATTTTCAGATTAATGGTGATTCTTGATTGTAACAATTCTTATCATTTTGCAAAAAAATCTAAAATGTATTTTAAAAAATATATATTTTTAGTAATCTAAAAATGTATTGAAGCTGTGGTGTGAAAAAAAATATTTTCAGATTAATCACAATTCTTATTTGCAACGATTCTTAATTTATTTTTTAAAAAAAAGTATTTTTTTAATTATATATATATTTTAAGTAATATAGAAATTAAAGCTGTGTTTTGGGGTGTAAAAAAAAATATTTTCAGATTAATCGCGATTCTTATTTGTAACGATTCTTAATCCATAAAAAAAAACATATTTTGAAAATATCTATTTTCAGTAATATAGAAATGTATTAAAACTGTGTTTTAGGGGTGTAAAAAAAAATCAATTTTCAGATTAATGGTGATTCTTATTTGTAACGATTCTAAATCAATAAAAAATACAAATTAAAATACTTTTAAAATTTAAAAAAAAAAACATCTGTCCTGTCGAGCCACTCAGACAAATCATATAGTAGATGTAGATGATCTATATCTACTGTCAACATTTACTTTGGAAAAAAATAAGTGTTGGATACTTCTCTTGTTGCCTTTTTTGGCTTTATTAAATGTTTGGGTAGAATTTTATTCAAGAAAACCAGTTTAATTTTCCGTAATATATACATTTATTGGAGTTGTTTATCTATTTTATTCAGGAATGTACTTATTTAAAGAACTGGCATTCAATGTTATTAACTTGAATCAAGAATCGATTCTGAATCGATTCTCGATTCGACAGCCATCAGACTGTATAATGCATATGTTCCTTTTGACTGTACATGTACTGTAAATGTATAATGTATTTATATTATTCACATGTGAATACGATGGCGAGCGCCTGGTGGCCCCATGGGGCACAGCCCGAAGAGGCAACGTGGGTCCCCCCTCCAATGGGCTCACCACCCATAGCAGGGGTCATGGACGTCGGGTGCGATGTGAGCTGGGCGGCGGCCGAAGGCGGGGCACTTGGCGGTCCGATCCTCGGCTACAGAAGCTAGCTCTTGGGACGTGGAACGTCACCTCGCTGGGGGGGAAGGAGCCTGAGCTAGTGCACGAGGTGGAGAAGTTCCAGCTAGACATAGTCAGACTCACTTTGACGCACAGCAAGGGCTCTGGAACCAGTTCTCTCGAGAGGGGCTGGACTCTCTTCTACTCTGGCGTTGCCGGCAGTGAGAGGCGACGGGCTGGGGTGGCAATTCTTGTTGTCCCCCCTTCGGGTGGGGGAACAGGTCCTGACTGTGGTTTGCGCTTACGCGCCAATCCGCAGCTCAGAGTACCCACCCTTTTTGGATTCGCTCGAGGGAGTACTTGAGAGTGCTCCCCCGGGGGATTCCCTCGTTCTACTGGGGGACTTCAACGCTCATGTTGGCAGCGACAGTGAAACCTGGAGAGGCGTGATTGGGAAGAATGGCCGCCCGGATCTGAACCCGAGCGGTGTTTTGTTATTGGACTTTTGTGCCCGTCACAGATTGTCCATGTTCAAACATAAGGGTGTCCATATGTGCACTTGGCACCAGGACACCCTAGGCCGCAGTTCCATGATCGACTTTGTAGTTGTGTCGTCGGATTTGCGGCCTCATGTTTTGGACACTTGGGTGAAGAGAGGGGCGGAGCTTTCTACCGATCACCACCTGGTGGTGAGTTGGCTGCGATGGTGGGGGAGGATGCCGGACAGACCTGGCAGACCCAAACGCATTGTGAGGGTTTGCTGGGAACGTCTGGCAGAGTCTCCTGTCAGAGAGAGTTTCAATTCCCACCTCCGGAAGAACTTTGAACAGGGAGGTGCTGGACATTGTTCCACCATGTTCCGCGCCTCTATTGTCGAGGCGGCTGATTGGAGCTGTGGCGGTAATCCTAGAACCCTTTGGTGGACACCGGCGGTGAGGGATGCCGTCAAGCTGAAGAAGGAGTCCTATCGGGTTCTTTTGGCTCATAGGACTCCTGAGGCAGCGGACAGGTACCGACAGGCCAAGCGGTGTGCGGCTTCAGCGGTCGCGGAGGCAAAAACTCGGACATGGAGGAGTTCGGGGAAGCCATGGAAAACGACTTCCGGACGGCTTCGAAGCGATTCTGGACCATCATTCGCCGCCTCAGGAAGGGGAAGCAGTGCACTATCAACACCGTGTATGGTGAGGATGGTGCTCTGCTGACCTCGACTGCGGATGTTGTGGATCGGTGGAGGGAATACTTCGAAGACCTCCTCAATCCCACCAACACGTCTTCCTATGAGGAAGCAGTGCCTGGGGAATCTGTGGTGGGCTCTCCTATTTCTGGGGCTGAGGTTGCTGAGGTAGTTAAAAAGCTCCTCGGTGGCAAGGCCCCGGGGGTGGATGAGATATGCCCGGAGTTCCTTAAGGCTCTGGATGCTGTGGGGCTGTCTTGGTTGACAAGACTCTGCAGCATCGCGTGGCCTCTGGATTGGCAGACCGGGGTGGTGGTTCCTCTCTTTAAGAAGGGGAACCGGAGGGTGTGTTCTAACTATCGTGGGATCACACTCCTCAGCCTTCCCGGTAAGGTCTATTCGGGTGTGCTGGAGAGGAGGCTACGCCGGATAGTCGAACCTCGGATTCAGGAGGAACAGTGTGGTTTTCGTCCTGGTCGTGGAACTGTGGACCAGCTATATACTCTCGGCAGGGTCCTTGAGGGTGCATGGGAGTTTGCCCAACCAGTCTACATGTGTTTTGTGGACTTGGAGAAGGCATTCGACCGTGTCCCTCGGGAAGTCCTGTGGGGAGTGCTCAGAGAGTATGGGATATCGGACTGTCTGATTGTGGCGGTCTGCTCCCTGTATGATCAGTGCCAGAGTTTGGTCCGCATTGCCGGCAGTAAGTCGGACACGTTTCCAGTGAGGGTTGGACTCCGCCAAGGCTGCCCTTTGTCACCGATTCTGTTCATAACTTTTATGGACAGAATTTCTAGGCGCAGTCAAGGCGTTGAGGGGGACTGGTTTGGTGGCTGCAGGATTAGGTCTCTGCTTTTTGCAGATGATGTGGTCCTGATGGCTTCATCTGGCCAGGATCTTCAGCTCTCGCTGGATCGGTTCGCAGCTGAGTGTGAAGCGACTGGGATGAGAATCAGCACCTCCAAGTCCGAGTCCATGGTTCTCGCCCGGAAAAGGGTGGAGTGCCATCTCCGGGTTGCGGAGGAGACCCTGCCCCAAGTGGAGGAGTTCAAGTACCTTGGAGTCTTGTTCACGAGTGAGGGAATAGTGGATCGTGAGATCGACAGGCGGATCGGTGCGGCGTCTTCAGTAATGCGGACGCTGTATCGATCCGTTGTGGTGAAGAAGGAGCTGAGCCGGAAGGCAAAGCCCTCAATTTACCGGTCGATATACGTTCCCATCCTCACCTATGGTCATGAGCTTTGGGTTATGACCGAAAGGACAAGATCACGGGTACAAGCGGCCCAAATGAGTTTCCTCCGCCGGGTGGTGGGGCTCTCCCTTAGAGATAGGGTGAGAAGCTCTGCCATCCGGGGGGAGCTCAAAGTAAAGCCGCTGCTCCTCCACATCGAGAGGAGCCAGTTGAGGTGGTTCGGGCATCTGGTCAGGATGCCACCCGAACGCCTCCCTAGGGAGGTGTTTAGGGCACGTCCGACTGGTAGGAGGCCACGGGGAAGACCCAGGACACGTTGGGAAGACTATGTCTCCCGGCTGGCCTGGGAACGCCTCGGGATCCCCCGGGAAGAGCTGGACGAAGTGGCTGGGGAGAGGGAAGTCTGGGTTTCCCTGCTTAGGCTGCTGCCCCCGCGACCCGACCTCGGATAAGCGGGAGAAGATGGATGGATGGATGGACATGTGAATAATGCTGTATAATAGACTGTATTTATATTATTCACATGTGAATAATGCTGTATAATAGACTGTATTTATGTTATTCACATGTGAATAATGCTGTATAATAGACTGCATTTATATTATTCACATGTGAATAATGCTGTATAATTGACTGTATTTATATCACTCACATGTGAATAATGCTGTATAATAGACTGTATTTATATTATTCACATGTGATTAATGCTGTATAATAGACTGTATTTATGTTATTCACATGTGAATAATGCTGTATAATAGACTTTATTTCTATTATTTACATGTGAATAATGCTGTATAATAGACTGTATTTATATTATTCACATGTGAATAATGCTGTATAATAGACTGTATTTATGTTATTCACATGTGAATAATGCTGTATAATAGACTGTATTTATATTATTCACATGTGAATAATGCTGTATAATAGACTGTATTTATATTATTCACATGTGAATAATGCTATATAATAGACTGTATTTATATTATTAACGTGTGAATAATGCTGTATAATAGACTGTATTTATATTATTCACATGTGAATAATGCTGTATAATAGACTGCATTTATATTATTCACATGTGAATAATGCTGTATAATAGACTGTATTTATATTATTCACATGTGAATAATGCTGTATAATTGACTGTATTTATATTATTCACATGTGAATAATGCTGTATAATAGACTGTATTTATATTATTCACATGTGATTAATGCTGTATAATAGACTGTATTTATGTTATTCACATGTGAATAATGCTGTATAATAGACTTTATTTATATTATTTACATGTGAATAATGCTGTATAATAGACTGTATTTATGTTATTCACATGTGAATAATGCTGTATAATAGACTGTATTTATATTATTCACATGTGAATAATGCTGTATAATAGACTGTATTTATATTATTCACATGTGATTAATGCTGTATAATAGACTGTATTTATATTTTTCACATGTGAATAATGCTGTATAATAGACTTTATTTATATTATTCACATGTGATTAATGCTGTATAATAGACTGTATTTATGTTATTCACATGTGAATAATGCTGTATAATAGACTTTATTTATATTATTTACATGTGAATAATGCTGTATAATAGACTGTATTTATAATATTCACATGTGATTAATGCTGTATAATAGACTGTATTTATGTTTTTCACATGTGAATAATGCTGTATAATAGACTGTATTTATATTATTCACATGTGAATAATGCTGTATAATAGACTGTATTTATGTTATTCACATGTGAATAATGCTGCATAATAGACTTTATTTATATTATTCACATGTGATTAATGCTGTATAATAGACTGTATTTATGTTATTCACATGTGAATAATGCTGTATAATAGACTGTATTGATGTTATTTACATGTGAATAATGCTGTATAATAGACTGTATTTTTGTTATTCACGTGTGAATAATTCTGTATAATAGACTGTATTTATATTATTCACATCTGAATAATGCTCTATAATAGATTGTATTTATATTATTCACATGTAAAAAATACCCAAGTGTTTATTGTCTATTGTGAGCGAACTGTGGTGCTGAATTTCCCCCAGGGATCAATAAAGTACTTTCTATTCCATTCTATTAAATTGGAATGAACACATCACAGTCCTCGTGTATGATGAACATGTTATGGATCATGGATCAAAATGCATCCTTTGACTTGTTTCTTGAAAGTTCTCTGCGCGGGACAACACATTTGTCGGTGTAACAACTTCCATGCATTGCTGCTGGTGAAGGCCACAGCAGAAGATCATTAGAGCCGCGCTCTGCTTTCGTCTTCCCGCCAGATGGCCTCTTAATGAGCCCACGCTGTCACCCTTTCATCCACGCCAGGCAAGGAGGAGGAAAAATAGCCTTCGCAAACACCAACAAGGTCACAATGAAGCGCTCAGCAGATGCACAAACGTGCGCGGTAACAGCTCCATTTACGTGCTCCGTCACTGAACGAGCGCCATCAAAACGACAATCCTGCCCCGTTCAACAGGACGCCGACGCGTGTGCGTGAGAGTCATTTCCCACGCAATTAACATCCGAGCGGCCTTTTCATTAACGGCAGCTTTCAAACGCGGTCTGGCCTTGCGGAGGAAGAATGTTTTCCTGCACGGCCTTGTGAGGATGAACGCTGACGTTAATCTGGAACATTCAGAGGCAGCTTTTAAACATCCTCTAAACACAAAGGTCTAATTCATCCTTATTTCATTTATCAATTCCCACCTCCGGAATCCCGATGAAAAGTATATTATTTCCGCCCGTCACCATTTAGGAACATTTGTACGCACGTACAACACTTAAAACCTTCACCATGTCAGCATGTGGGATTATATTATGGAATGGATGAAGCAAAGAAATAAAACAATGTACTAGGGCTGTACGGTATACCGGTACTAGTATAGTATCGTTGTACTAATGAATCAAAAACAGTACTACACTCTGTTTGAAAAGTACCGGTTTCCATTTTATTTATTTTTTTAACGGGCATGACGTGGTGACATTGCTGGTTTTAAGAGCAGGGGAGCATGTTCGGCAGCGCACACACACAGAGTACTTACAAGCAGACACAGTGTGTAGACAGAAAAGGGAGAACGGACGCATTTTGGTGTAAAAAGTAAAGATAAAGGTGAAGTTATAACACTGAAACACCCTCAGGAAGAGCTGTTTTAAGACATGGCTAGCTAGTCGCAGTCGGCAGCGTTTTAGCTACTTCTAAATCACTAATCCTGGCCTCCATGGTGACAAATAAAGTACGTTTCTTACAGGTAACATTATCACTGGAGGACGAGGAATAGCTAAACATGCTTCACTACACACCGTAGGAGGATACAATAGCTCACCGGCGTCACCGCTAACAAAAGATAGCACTCCTGAATGTAAACAAACGGCATGGGTGGATCTACACATGACATCCACTGTACAAGAGTGCATCTAGTTGATACTACTATGATTACAACAATTTTTTTTATCGTCACATCTTTTTTCATTCTTTTTAATGTATATTATGTTTATAAAGTCAGTAAATATGTCCCTGGACACATGAGGACTTTGAATATGACCAATGTATGATCCTGTAACTACTTGGTATCGGATCGATACCTAAATGTGTGGTATCATCCAAAACTAATGTAAAGTATCAAAGAAGAGAAGAACAAGTGATTATTACATTTTAACAGAAGTGTAGATAGAACATGTTAAAACAGAAAGTAAGCAGATATTAACAGTAAATGAACAAGTCGATTAGAAATCATTTTTTACAGTTTGTCCCTCATAATGTAGACAAAATAATGGGTACATAAATGACACAATATGTTACTGCATACGTCAGCAGACTAATTAGGAGTCTTTGTTTGTTTACTTACTACTAAAAGACAAGTTGTCTAGTATGTTCACTATTTGATATAAGGACTAGATTACAATAATAAACATGTTTCATGTAGATTTGTTGTTCAAATAAAGACAATAGTGCCATTTTTTGTGGTCCCCTTTATTTAGAAAAGTATCGAAAATATCGAAATACATTTTCGTACCAGTACCAAAATCACCATCCATTCATTTTCTAGATAACCTTATTTATCTCACCATATGAAATACTTCGCTAATTATTATATATGTTTATTGTTATTACTTATGGAGTATACTGTCAATAAACTGAGAACAGGAAGTGAACAAAAGTGTTAGCAACTGCTATTTCAAGGAAAAATTAAATAAGCTCCGCTTCTTCCTACTCCTTTTCGAACATGTTGAATAGAGGAACTGGAAATTGTGATGCATCATGTTGTATGCATGTTGGAAATAAACACAAACTCAACTCAACTCGTGCATTTTTACAACAACCTTTTGATTAGGGCTTATTTAGCGGTGCGCTCTATAGTCCAAAAATGGAGCGCACCGCTTTATAAGCCGCACCCACTAAATTTTAGAAGGAAAATACATATGTAGATAAAATTAAAAAAAAACATAAAAAAACATATGTAGATAAAAGTTCTCGTTTGAATATTTGCTACTACCACCAAGATCTGCACCCGCGGCGGCTCCACCCGGGCTGTTTTCATATATAGGCCGCACCCGACTATAAGCTGTAGCTACATGTTTAACAAGGTAAACCTTGCCAAGTGATAAGAAAGCGCGTGTTTTTCACAACGATTATTATCAAGACTTAGGTCAGGCTGATTAGAAAAATACATGCTCACCAAATATAGGGCAAAATGACACCGTGCTAAAATAAGTTCATAATGAAAAAGTAATAACATCCGAATCCGAATCCGAATCAGAATAGTTTTATTGCCATTGTTTGAGAACGGGTTCACAAACTAGGAATTTTTCTTGGTGCAATTGTGCAACATAAAACACATATGACACAGAATAGGTAATAAAATGAGCTGTAACTGAGCTATCAGATCTTGTTATTGTTCATGTGCCTGATGGCCGAGGGGAAAAAACTGTTCAGGTGGCGGGAGGTGTGGGTCTGGAATCCATCCAGACCCACACCTCCTGCCTGAGGAGAGAGGGGGGGATAGTTTGTGTCCAGGGTGAGAAGAGTCAGCTGTGATCCAACCCACACGCCTCCTGGTCCTGGAGGAGAACAGGTCCTGGAGGGGTGGGAGTTTGCAGCCAATAACCTTCTCAGCAGCACGTACCATGCGTTGCAGTCGATGCTTGTGGCGCCGGGGAACCACACAGTGATGGAGGAGGGGAGGATGGACTTGATGATGGCCGAGTAGAACTGCACCAACACCTCGGTCGGCACCTTAAGTTTCTTCAGCTGCCGCAGGAGTTCGTGGTTCGACTGTCCGAGACAATCTTCCCCAGCCGCACGTGCTGTCTTCTGTCGGTCAGGGAGTCATTGATCCAACTGCAGTGGGAGTCGGGCACGCTGAGCTGGTAGAACTTGTCTCGTAGCAGTCCAGGGAGGATGGTGTTGAAGGCAGAGCTGAAGTCCACAAACAGGATTCTGGTGTAGGTTCCTTTGGAGTCCAGATGCTCCAGGATGAAGTGGAGGGCCAGGTTCACTGCATCATCCACAGACCTGTTGGCTCTGTAGGCGAACTGCAGTGGGTCCAGGAGGGGGCCGGTGATGTCCTTGAGGTGGGGCAGGACTTCATGACCTGCCCCACGAATCACGAAGTCCTGTGATTCGTGCTTTTTTGGGGACAGAGAAGATGGTGGATCTCGGTCGGCACCTTAAGTTTCCTCTGCTGCCGCAGGAAGTACATCCTCTGCTGGGCCTTCTTGATGAGGGAACTGATGGTCAACTCCCACTTGAGGTCCTGGGTGATGGTGGTGCCCAAGAAACAGAAAGAGTCCACGATGGAGACGGGGTTGGGAGAGTCAATCAGGGTGAGTTGGGATGGTGGGGCTGTGACTTTCCTGAAGTCCATAATCATCTCCACTGTCTTCTGGGCGTTCAGCTCCAGGTTGTTGAGGCTGCACCAGGACGCAAGCCGGTCCACCTCTCTCCTGTAGGCGGACTCGTCGCCATCCGAGATGAGCCCGATGAGGGTGGTGTCGTCCGCAAACTCGAGCAGCTTTTCGGATTGGTGACTGGAGGTGCGGCAGTTTGTGTAGGGAGAAGAGCCAGGGGGAGAGTACACAGCCCTGAGGAGTACCAGTGTTCGTGGTCTGACTGTCGAAGACAATCTTCCCCAGCCGCACGTACTGTCTTCGGTCCGTCAGGAAGTCATTGATCCATCTGCAGAGGCACGCTGAGCTGGTAGAACTTGTCCTGTGGCAGTCCAGGGAGGATGGTGTTGAAGGCAGAGCTGAAGTCCACGAACAGGATCCTGGCGTAGGTTCCTGGGGAGTCCAGATGCTCCAGGGTGAAGTGGAGGGCCAGGTTCGCTGCATCATGTTTCTTGAACTGTAAATTCCTTTTAAGTGCAAATTAAAATACCAATTCACCACTTTAGTCATCATTTTGGCGCTTAAGAGACTTCTTTTGTTTGTTTGATATTGTCATTACTGCCGCAAGTGGTGGAAAAGTGTATTACAACTGAGTACCGCTGCGGCCCATACGGACCACAGCTGAGAAACAGGTATGTTTTGGTGGCCCCAAAATGGGTTAAGAATCACTGGTGTAGACCACATCCTGATACTATTCATGGTGTAGACCACATCCTAATACTATTCATGGTGTAGACCAGTGGTCCCCAACCTTTTTGTAGCTGTGGACCGGTCAACGCTTGAAAATGTGTCCCACGGACAGGGGGGGGGTTTCATAAAGAAATACAATCATGTGTGCTTACGGACTGTATCCCTGCAGACTGTATCGATCTATATTGATATATATAATGTATATATTGTGTTTTTTATGTTGATTCAACTTAAAAAAAAAAAAAAAAAAAAATATTTCTTGCGCGGCCCGGTACCAATCGGTCCGCGGACCGGTACCGGGCCGCAGCCCGGTGGTTGGGGACCACTGGTGTAGACCACATCCTGATACTATTCATGGTGTAGACCACATCCTGATACTATTCATGGTGTTGTTACTCTCTAAATGTATCGAGCCGCCCTTCCCCATTCACATTTAAGAGCTCTAGCTTAGCAGTTAGCATGACTTCTTGTATTCTCCTATATTAGCTATTGCTTGTCCTCTAGTCCTCCGGTGGTAATACTACGTGTTAGAAACGTTGTTTATTGTAGAGGCGAGGATGAGTGATTTAGAAGTGACACTGTGGAGGGACATTAACCTCCCGACGTTACATTGCGTTGAGGACGCCTTTGTGCGCTAGACGCACATTTTTCATCGACATGCATGATCAAGATATGACAATAGCATTAAAAGCTCTGACATTTATTTTGTACATCGTCTCTGTCGCGAAATCCTACTCGCATACAACAGCCTTATCGATATCAGAAATAATGCAAATCCAGTTAATGCTAACAGAATTTAAAAAAATACACATTTTATAGTCAATATGGTTTTAAAATGCAGAAATCTGTGAAATACAAATCATTAATTTAATATTTAGGATCACTTGTGTCTTTATTTCTCACTTTGTTTATCTAAGTGCTGCCACTCACAACTTTCCTCGGCCCCCCCGTCGGCTTATTTTGCGGTCGTATCCAATTAAAAAGGTTGTCCAAACACGGAGTTATGCGCTGCACTCAAACGCCTCATCACATGTACTTGGCGACTTTCTCGTTAAATCTGCCAACTTTGCCACTCCTCTAAGGGACATGAGTCATAGTCTTTGGATCAAGTCTACTGCCTAACAAAGCAGTACAAAATGGGATTAAAGTTACAGAAAACAACTCGAAATCAACAGAAGAAAGTTCATTTGCAGTTCGAATCATACTTAGCATTACTTTAAACCCACTTTTTATTCCTCGCTCCTACGCCATACATTGCGATCAATTATGCAAATGAGGTTTTCCAGCGACTTCCAGGACAGCCAAAAGCTACTTTCCAGGGGCCGACAGCCCTGGGAGCAACAGGTCTTGACAGGTCCTGCTGTGACACAAAGAAAGGAGACAAAGTTGTTCATTGTTCTGCGTGCACTCTGTGAACAAAAAAAGCAAACACACCCACATCATAAAAACAAAAAAAAAGGATGATTGAATCATTCCCAGGCCGTAATCTGGGTAAAGACACGTTTATAGAAAGAGCACAATTTTTACACGAGGCCATTCAAAGTGATTTACAGAAAATTAAAAGAAGGCAAACATCAAAATAAAATGAAAGCTACAAGCAGCGTTAAAAAAAGACCCTCTGGGTTTTACTCAATGTCAATCAATCAATGTTTATTTATATAGCCCTAAAACACAAGTGTCTCAAAGGGCTGCACAAGCCACAACGACATCCTCTGTTCAGAGCCCACATAAGGGCAAGGAAAAACTCACAACCCAGTGGGATGTCCATGTGAATGACTATGAGAAACCTTGGAGAGGACCACAGATGTGGGTGACCCCCGCGCCCCCTCTAGGTCGAGACCGGATGCAATGGACATCGAGTGGGTCTAGCATAATATTGTGAAAGTCCAGTCCGTAGTGGATCTAACATAATAGTGAGAGTCCAGTCCATAGTGGATCTAACATAATAGTGAGAGTCCAGTCCATAGTGGGGCCAGCAGGAGACCATCCCGAGCGGAGACGGGTCAGCAGCGCAGAGATGTCCCCAACCGACTCTGGACAGCCAGCACTTCATCCATGGCACAGGTCCAGTGCCCCCCCTTCCACAAGGGAGAGGAGGCAGAAAAGAAACGGCAGATCAACTGGTCTAAAAAGGGGGGGGGGGGTCTATTTAAAGGCTAAAGTATACAAATGAGTTTTAAGACGGGACTTAAATGCTTCTACTGAGGTAGCATCTCTAACAGTTACCGGGAGGGCAGTCCATAGTACTGGAGCCCCAATAGAAAACGCTCTATAGCCTGCATACTTTTTTTTGGGCTCTGGGAATCACTAATAAGCCGGAGTTCTTTGAACGCAGGTTTCTTACATATGGTACAATACAATCGGCAAGATAGGATGGAGCTAGACCATATAGTATTTTATACGTAAGTAGTAAAACCTTAAAATCACATTTTAAATGCACAGGAAGCCAGTGCATTTAAGTTTGTTATGGTTATAATGTGGTTCATCACGGAGCGCCAGTTCTGCTTACCAAAAGTAGCCCACTCGGCTCACTGCATTTACTGACATTTTAAAAAAAATGCCAGGAATACCAGACCATCTGGAAGGAAGTTACAACTGCTATAATTGTCCACCACAAGGGGGCGATGTTGTCAATGTGTAGTCATGATCAGTTCCCGACCTCAAAGCCTAACATTAGACTGGAACGAGATCAGAGTGAAATAACGAGAGTTTGACAGTCGATGGTGAGGAGCGGTTTTCGCTGCCAGGCTCCGCCCACCCCTGGGTACGGACCCATCTGGCACGTCACGGCGCCATCGTCATTTGTACCAATTTTGATGAAGATCTAAATTTGTGGAGCCCAGTTATGAATGTGGAAAGTTCTGCGGCGATCCACCATATCAAAGTGTGGCGTCATGGTTTTGGCCTAAGAATGACCGACGGAAACCAAGATGGCCGACTTCCTGTTTGTTTTCGAATGTAGGTTTTTGAGTCTTTTACGTGCGTCTGGTCATGATTGACGTCACTGCCGATTTGCGTGACGATATGTGAATCTGGGGCGAGGGGCACCATTTTTTTTAATTTCTAAAGATGCCGCTAGAGAGTACATTTTTTAGGTTCGGGTTCAGGACTCCCAATACAGCCGATTTTTTGCTAATTTTCTAAGGCCTTCGAAAATATTATGGAATTGGGAGAATAATAATAATTATTATTACATAATAAAGGGCCCTAATAATCATAATTCATATACAAATAAAATAGTTTGGATAAAATACTTTCAGTTGTCATGCGCACAGTTAAGTAAACCTGTTTTCAGCCTGAGTTTGAACATGGCCAGTCTTTAATCATCCCTCACATCTTCTGGAAGACTATTCCAGATTTTGACAGCATAAAACTGAAATGCAGTCCCACCAAGTTTGGTCCTGAATCTGGGCGCTCGCAGGTGACCACCCTGAGGTTCTCAGAGGCTCGAGATGGTTCATATGGCTCTAACAAGTCTGAGATGGACTTTGGTTCAAGACCATTCGATGACCACAGATGAGGCGCTAGCTGTCCAAAGTCGGGACCCAGGGTGGACCACTCATCTGTGCATCAGTTGGGGACGTCTCTGCGTTGCTGACCTGTCTCCACTCAAGATGATCTCCTGCTGGCCTCCCTATGGACTGGATTCTCAATATTATGTTAGATCCACTATGGACTGGACTGTCACACTACTATGCTAGATCCACTATGGACTGGACTCTCACAATATTATGTTAGATCCACTATGGACTGGACTCTCACACTATTATGTTAGATCCACTATGGACTAGACTCTCACACTATTATGTTAGATCCACTATGGATTAGATTCTCACACTATTATGTTAGATCCACTATGGACTAGACTCTCACAATATTATTCTAGATCCACTATGGACTGGACTCTCACACTATTATGTTAGATCCACTATGGACTGGACTCTCACACTATTATGTTAGATCCACTATGGACTGGACTCTCACACTATTATGCTAGATCCACTATGGACTGGACTCTCACACTATTATGCTAGATCCACTATGGACTGGACTCTCTCACAATATTATGCTAGATCCACTCGACGTCCATTGCACCGGTCGCCCGGGGGGGGGGAGGGGGGGAGGGGATCTGAGCTGAGGACGTCGTTTTGGCTTGTGCAGCCCTTTGAGACACTCGTGATTTAGGGCTATATACGTAACTTTGATTTAAACATTGACTTGTACACAAGGAGACTTGTTTTTTAAGTCTATTCTCTGAGCAACAAAAAGTCAGTGTGGTGACCTAAGCACTGGCCTAATATGGTCTTACTTCCTGGTTCTAGTCAGGACTCGAGCAGCAGCAGCATTCTGGATGTACTGCAGCTGCTTTAGAGTTTGTTTAGAGAGTCCAGTGAGAATAACTGCCGGAGACCAATACATGGATTAGTCTTTCTCAGTCTGATTTAGACATTATTCTCCTGATTTTGGAAATGTTTTTCAGGTGGTAAAAAAGCTGATGTTCTGCACTTAATGTGGACACTTTCTATTCTTCACAGAGACAGAGTCTCAGTAAGACTAAAATAATGATTTTTGGTAACAGTAGAAGAGAAAGTCAATCACAAATACAAATAGACAGAGTAGACATTGAAAGGGTGAAAGAAAACACATTGCGTGAATCTGAGAAAAGTGAGTTGAATCTGAGAAAAGCGGTTAAATCTGAGAAAAGAGTAAAAATCTGAGAAAAGCGAGTACAAATCTGAGAAAAGAGAGTACAAATCTGAGAAAAGCAAGTACAAATCTGGGAAAAGCGAGTAAAAATCTGAGAAAACAGTAAATATCTGAGAAAAGCGAGTACAAATCTGAAAAAAGCGAGTTAAATCTGAGAAAACAGTAAAAATCTGAGAAAAGTGAGTACAAATCTGAGAAAAGCGAGTAAAAATCTGAGAAAAGCGAGTACAAATCTGAGAAAAGCGAGTTAAATCTGAGAAAAGAATAAACATCTGAGAAAAGCGAGTACAAATCTGAGAAAAGCGAGTACAAATCTGAGGAAAGCGAGGTAAATCTGAGAAAAGAGTAAACATCTGAGAAAAGCAAGTACAAATCTGAGAAAAGCGAGTAAAAATCTGAGAAAAGCGAGTATAAATCTGAGAAAAGCGAGTAAAAATCTGAGAAAAGAGTACAAATCTGAGAAAAGCGAGTACAAATCTGAGAAAAGCGAGTACAAATCTGAGAAACGCGAGTAAAAATCTGAGAAAAAGAGTACAAATCTGAGAAAAGCGAGTACAAATCTGAGACATGCGAGTTAAATCTGAGAAAAGCGAGTTAAATCTGAGAAAAGAGTACAAATCTGAGAAAAGCGAGTACAGATCTGAGAAAAGCGAGTAAAAATCTGAGAAAAGCGAGTACAAATCTGAGAAAAGGGAGTTAAATCTGAGAAAAGAATAAACATCTGAGAAAAGCGAGTACAAATCTGAGAAAAGCGAGTACAAATCTGAGGAAAGCGAGTTAAATCTGAGAAAAGAGTAAACATCTGAGAAAAGCAAGTAAAAATCTGAGAAAAGAGTAAAAATCTGAGAAAAGCGAGTACAAATCTGAGAAAAGCGAGTACAAATCTGAGAAACGCGAGTACAAATCTGAGAAAAGAGTACAAATCTGAGAAAAGCGAGTAGAAATCTGAGAAATGCGAGTTAAATCTGAGAAAAGCGAGTTAAATCTGAGAAAAGAGTAAAAATCTTAGAAAAGCGAGTACAAATCTGAGAAAAGCGAGTAAAAATCTGAGAAAAGCGAGTTAGATCTGAGAGTCTACCTGCTAGAGAATAACTTTGACATTGGGTAGAAACAGACTGGGAGCCAACACCATTCTCTGCTGGATTTGTAAATAAAACCTGCCATCAAAAGACGTGTTGCCTGCACGCTCATTTGAAGAAATTGGTCATATCTTCACAAAAACTCATCTTTGTGGCGTTCTTTTTCCACTTTGCAAGTCTATAAAAGCTTTGATTGATGTAGTATCTCTCCCAGCAGCAAGGAGTTGACCCGCTGACACGGCCCACCGACACTTTGTTGTGCAAAATGTCCTCAGCTCACCTCATTAGTCCAACAAGTCCTGTGAGGAGCGAGCACGCAGCAGTAACAGCCTTAGGGTTTTTTTTAATCATGGCATTCAAAGTGACCTGTAGTGACCGGCTGTGTGGCCACAAATTAGCGTCGCCCGGGCCCGGAATATTATTTGGATTCAGTTTTCCCAGCATGCCGCTGTCATGTTACCCGGTGCCTAATTCCATCTAATTGAGTAACGACAACAAGAGCACATGGCGGGACCACCGCGGCAAGGTCGAGTCCAAACAATCAGCGGCTTCACGCAGGGAAACTGAGTCAAACCTGCACGAAGCACGGAGCACACAGCGGGCCGCCTTTTCAAACCCAATAAATCTTGTCCCCACGCGAGTGGACTGACCCCAACGCGAGTGGACTGACGCTGACTGACTCAACAACTGCTCGGCTCCACTTGCTCACAATTTTTGTATTGTGAATAATACATGAATTTGACTATTTCATTGATTGTTACATATACGCACACTAAAAATAAAACTGTAGATTTTACAGTAAAATACGGGTCACTTGAATTTTACCTGTAAAAAGAGAATCAGTTCCACTATTATTTTACGTAAAATCTGTCAGCTTAGTTGCCATACTTTTACTGTAAAATTTACGATGGTTTTTACAACATATTACTGTAACTCAGGGGTGTAAAACGTGTTTTCATTTTGGGCCTTCTTGAGAGGCTTACATGTATTTGCCTGCGCATTTGATTATTTCATGACCTATTTTTCGGGATATCAACAACACCCGCTAAATTTTTGAGGAAACATTTTTTTTTCCATTAGCCACACCTGACTATAAGTCGCGGAAATATACAGTGCAGAATGTGTTATTTACACACAAAGATCTTATAAATGTTTATTTACATACCTTATTTGTTTCCAAACAGTGTCTGTAACACGGCAGTAAAACAGCCGATCAAACAAAACAGAAGTTATTGTCATGGAGCTGGAAAAGCCAGCTCAGCTAAACAGACTCAATAACTCCACGGCAGGGGTCACCAACGCGGTGCCCGCGGGCACCAGGTAGCCCGTAAGGACCATTTGAGTAGCCCGCTGGCCTGTTCTAAAAATAGCTCAAATAGCAGCACTTACCAGTAAGCTGCCTCTATTTTTTAAATTGTATTTATTTACTAGCAAGCTGGTCTCGCTTTGCCTGACATTTTTAATTCTTAGAGAGACAAAACTCAAATAGAATTTGAAAATCCAAGAAAATATTTTAAAGACTTGGTCTTCACTTGTTTAAATAAATTCATTAATTTTTTTACTTTGCTTCTTATAACTTTCAGAAAGACAATTTTAGAGAAAAAATACAACCTTAGGATTTTTAAACACATATACCTTTTTACCTTTTAAATTCCTTCCTCTTTTTTCCTGACAATTTAAATCAATGTTCAAGTAAATTTATTTTTTTATTGTAAAGAATAATAAATAAATTTTAATTTAATTCTTCATTTTAGCTTCTGTTTTTTCGACGAAGAATATTTGTGAAATATTTCTTCAAACTTATTATGATTAAAATTCAAAAAAAATATTCTGGCAAATCTAGAAAATCTGTAGAATCAAATTTTAATCTTATTTTAAAGTCTTTTGAATTTCTTTTAAAATTTTTGTTCTGGAAAATCTAGAAGAAATAATGATTTGTCTTTGTTAGAAATATAGCTTGGTCCAATTTGTTATATATTCTAACAAAGTGCAGATTGGATTTTAACCTATTTAAAACATGTCATCAAAATTCTAAAATGAATCTTAATCAGGAAAAATGACTAATGATGTTCCATAAATTATTTTTTTCATTTTTTCAAAAAGATTCAAATTAGCTAGTTTTTCTCTTCTTTTTTTCGGTTGAATTTTGAATTTTAAAGAGTCAAAATTGAAGATAAACTATGTTTCAAAATTTAATTGTCATTTTTTTCGTGTTTTCTCCTCTTTTAAACCGTTCAATGAAGTGTAAATATCATTAATTATTAATAATAACATAGAGTTAAAGGTAAATTGAGCAAATTGGCTATTTCTGGCAATTTATTTAAGTGTGTATCAAACTGGTAGCCCTTCGCATTAATCACTACCCAAGAAGTAGCTCTTGGTTTCAAAAAGGTTGGTGACCCCTGCTCCACGGTGACGTTATGGGGGAATTTGCCGAGGATTTTGTGAAACTGAAACAATACAAAAATAATGCCGTTGTAAGGTAACAATATTAACACAGGCCCTCGTAAACGTGTTAGCATATTAGCTAATGCTAAGGACGCAAGCGTCATTACATTTTGATAGCAAGTAGAAATATGCATGAGAACATAGTAAGTGATAATTGTTTTAGTTGTATTGAAAGACTTACAAATGTTGATTGGAGTGATGAAGAATCCATACGAGTAGAAGACTGAACGACACTTCGGTTGAAAAAAACAAAAACAAAACACTGCCGGTAAATGGAAGGACATTGCAGCACCTGAAGTGAGCGAACTCGTCCAAAAGATGGCGCCGTACCACAAACAATAAAACACCTCAGGTTTTTTATTACTAAATAAAAATCCATAAATTAGCCGCTCCGTCTGGTGTAAGAAAACAGTAGCGGTTATCGTATGGAATTTAAGGTAGATTTTTTACATACGCTGTCAAAACAGATCAGTGGGCAGTAATTTGCAATCAACTATTCTGTACAGTCTTCTTTGTCTAACATTTACGGTGAATGGAACAAACAGTATCACTGTTTTTTAAGGGGGGAACAATTGCAGGTCTACTGTAAAATGTAGGGTGTTTTTTACAACAGAGTCGGGAAGGGATTCATACGGCCCCATTCCTGGGTGATCATTTTGCAAGGCAGTCTGCTGAAAATGATGGAAAGCACCACTCTCCATCGCAACTGACACTGTGGTCAAAGTTGTAAAAGTCACAAACCACATTATAAGATATTTAACAGTCTACTGCCATCTGGTGGCCAAAGTGGATAGTCTTTGGCATCCGTCCGTCGACGTGAGACGATGGAGTAGCTCCGTTTTGTGTCTCGTCGGCACCTGTGAGAGTGGCTAAATGGTAAATGGGTTATACTTGTATAGCGCTTTTCTACCTTTTTTTAAGGATTAAATAGCCCAACCTGCGAGTGGCAGTCTCTGGTGTACTTGGTGCAGATGTAGGATTGTCGCTTCTCTTCCGTCTTGTACTTCTTTCTGCAAGAGCCACATGTCTCGCATCTTCGTATGTCCGGACACCGCTCCCAAGGCTGACGCCAGGATGCACGGTCGGCAGCGAGGCACCCCCAATAAGTCTTTGTCTTTCTCGCAAAGAAGACGTGGTCGCCCAATCGATCGTTTGCTTTCCACGAGTTTGCCACACAGTCGGTCCTTTGGGATGCGTCCGGGTTCCATCCCTCGGACACGACCAAGCCAGCGTAGGTGTCTCTCACCGGGGTCGGTGAAGACGCTGGTCAACCCAAGTTGTTGCAGGACTTCCGTGTTTGGCACCTTGTTCTGCCAGCGAATGTTCAGGATGTGCCAAAAGGCATCTTAAGAGGAAGCTGTCCAGTCCCCTCTCCAGCCTCGCGTAGGCGGTCATTGTCTCGCTGCTGTAGAGGAGTGTGCGAAGCACGCAGTTCTCCGTGAGACAAGGGTTGTTCCGGACTCTAGGGTGTCGTTTCACCATAATAACCGCTCACTTCTACATCCAGGGACAGCCAGCTGGAGACGGTGGACAAAGTTGTCAGCAGCCTCCAGCTTGTGGTGTGGTCTGTGCCCTGCGCCAAGACTTGGATCCTCTTAAGGCTGAGGGTCAGTCCCAACCCTTTGCACGCCTGAGAGAGCTGTTGACACCGTCTTCTGTGTGCCATGACAAGGCTACATGGTCCGCAAAGAGCAGCTCATGGATGAGCACATCAGTCGCCTTGGTTTTGGGACGGAGGCAGCCGATGTTAGGTAGGCTACCAATCGGCCCTGGTGTGGATGTAGACTCCCTCGCTGCAGTCCTTGAAGGAATATTGGAGGAGCATCGAAAATAATATGGACGCACTCCTTCTTCACACCACTGCAGACTCAGAAGGCCTCCGAGATGGCGCCAGTGAAGCAGACGGTGCTGAGCATGTTCTCGTGGAATGGTGTGATCACAGCAAGTAGCGATTTTCTGAAGAAGCCTGAAAAGTCCGCTCCTGCTGACCAGGTCAAACGCCTTCGTCAGTTCGATGAAGGCGACGTAGAAGGGGCATCTTTCGTTCTTGGCATTTTTCTTGCAGTTGGCGCAGCGAGAATTTAATGTCCATTGTTGACCGGCCATCACGGAAGCCACACTGGGACTCTGGGTAGTCACGGCAGGTGGGGGGTTTTAGGTGTGTCAGGACAACATGGACAAAGACCTTTCCCATGATGCTGAGCAGGGAGGTTGCAGTCACTTCTATCCCCCTTGTTCTTGGACAAGGTGATGATGTCCTGAAGAACGTGTCCTTCCTCACAGCATCGGCAAAAGAGTTCGCTTGAGCAGCACAGACTTTCCACTTTTCAGAAGTTCTGCCGGTATGCAGTCACTCCCCAGGGATTTTCCACTGGCAAGACTGTCGATGGCTTTGCTGAGCTTCTCCTCTGTGGGTGCTGAGTCAAGCTCCTCCATGACTGGCAGGTCTGGGACGGCAGCAAGGGCAGAGTCGGTTCTGCGTGGCGTAGAGCTCGAGGTAGTGCTCTACCCAGATGTTTACCCTGGTCGGTGATCACTTCCCCTGGCTTGGACGTGAGGGGGTGGACATAGTGGGAGCTGGGCCGGTTGCTTTCTTGATGCCCTCATGCATCTGCTGCAGTCTGGGTGCTTCTGCAGAGGTTGGCCAACCGGCATTGGACCACGGACCGGTAGTCTGCTGAGATGCTTTACAGGAAGGCTCTAGTGCAGCAAGAGTATGGGGTTGGGGTGTAGTCTTGTATGCCAATACAATACCTGCCTCTTAGCCATCTCTTTCCAGTGGGACTCAGACCAGTCAGCATTTTGGATGTGGATAGTGTACCTCCAATTTGTCACGTTCCATGTGTCCGGTGAACCACGACCAATGGGGCCATACGACTGGTAGAGCAGTACCACTGTTGTTTTTTTTAATCCTGGCAACTGAGCTGCTAGTTTGTTACCGTAATTTTTTTCTTTACAGTTTTTCCATTTACTGTAATACACCGTAGAAAAAAATACTGTAGCTTTTACAATAAAAAAACAAAGTGGAACCTCAGTGGACAGAATATTACTGTAAAAAAACGGTGGATTTGTCTTTATTTTTATTTAATTTACAGTAATATGCAGTAAAAACACAGTCAATTCCAACGTAAAATCGATTGACATTTTTACAGTGTAAAAGTCATAAGTCAAGAAGATATTTACGTATTTATTTTTTACAAAAAAAAAATAAAAAATTGGAAAATATGATAAAATGGCTTTGGCAAGTTTTGGCTGAGTTTGACACCTGTGTTGTGCATTTTTTTTTTTTGTTAGTTTTTTTTTTACAACATATTACTGTGAATGGAAAAACGGTACCATTGGGTTTTTTTTAAATCCTGGGAAACAGAGATGACAGATTTTCTTTTTTACCATTTTTACCATTTACGGTAATACACCGTAAAAACAACAACGGTAGATTTTACAGTAAAAAAAAGTTGACAGAATATTACTGTAAAAAAACTGTTGATTTTTAAATGTTTTATTTAGTTTACAGTAATATGCTGTAAAAACCTCCGTCAATTTCTCCGTAAAATGTATTGTTTTTTTTACAGTGTATAAGTCATAAGTCAAGCAGCTATTTAAGTATTTATTTTTATAAAAAAAAAAAAAAAAATGTTTGTAAGTATAATAAAATGGTTTTGGCAATATTGTATAGTAGGAAAGTCTAGAAAGATTTGCAAAGTCATGCATTTTTTTTTCTTTTTTATGTCAATTAGTAAGAACATATAAAGGTATTTTGACAGTTCGCAGGCCATATACAATGATGTGGCGTGCCAGATCTGGCCCCCGGGCCTTGAGTTTGACACGAGAATAACACGACACTAACCTAATGTGACAGCAACAAGGTTACATATTTTAATGTTGCACGCATTGTTTGGTTTTCTTCATCTCCCTCCGTCTTGTTCTGTGATGCCGTCTTCCTCCAACACTGACACGGACCACACGTGTGCAGGAATAAGGACGATGGCACTATCCGTCTTTGTCCACGAACGCTGCGACTTTTTCCCTCTCACACCATCCCTTTTATTGATTCCATTTCAGCTTCACGTTTAATAGCACGGAGAGCTCGCGGTAGGACACTTAGGTGTTCCTTTAATTATAAAAATGTTGGACCAGCCATTAAATGCATCTGTAGCATTTTGTAAGTGGTGCAATCAATCAGTATTATGGCTACTGCATAGTCCCGCAGAGGCGGCGAGTGCTGCTGCACGCCAAATGTACGCCGCTTGAAGACCTGTGCTTGTTCAGAAGTTTCATTTCAATCATTTGACATTTACACTGCACCCGCACACTAATCACAGGGCTTCAGTTTTTTCCTTCCACATTTACACGTTACAGCCTTATTCCAAAATGGAATACATTTATTTTTGTTCCCAACATTGTATTTATTAAAAATTAAAAACAAAGAAGAAATCCCAATTACTTACACTATATTGCCAAAAGTATTTGGCCACCCATCCAAATGATGAGAATCAGGTGTCCTAATCACTTGGTGTATAAAATCAAGCACTTAGACAGAGCTCCAAACTTCATGTGACCTTCCAATTAGCCCACGTACAGTACGCAGAGAGCTTCATGGAAAGGGTTTCCACGGCCGAGCAGCTGCATCTAAGCCATACATCACCAAGTCCAATGCAAAGTGTGGGATGCAGTGGTGTAAGGCACATCGCCACTGGACTCTAGAGCAGTGGATACACCTTCTCTGGAGTGACGAATCTCGCTTTTCCATCTGGCAATCTGATCGATGAGTCTGGGTTTGGAGGTTGCCAGGAGAACGCTACATTTCGGACTGCATTATGCCGAGTGTGAAATTTGGTGGAGGAGGAATTATGGTGTGCGGTTGTTTTTCAGGAGTTGGGCTTGGCCCCTTAGTTCCCGTTAAAGGAACTTTGAATGCTCCAGGATAACAAAACATTTTGGACAATTCCATGCTCCCAACGTTGTGGGAACATGACTGTGCACAAGTGCACAAAGCAAGGTCCTTAAAGCCATGGATGACAGAGTCTGATATGGATGAACTTGACTGGCCTGCACAGAGTCCTGACCTGAACCCAATAGAACATCTTTGGGATGAATTAGAACGGAGACTGAGAGCCAGGCCTTCTCCACCAACATCAGTGTGTCACCTCACCGATGCGCTTTTGGAAGAATTGTGGAAAATTCCTATAAACACACTCCGCAACCTTGTGGACAGCCTTCCCAGAAGAGTTGAAGCTGTAATAGCTGCAAAAGGTGGACCCGCATCATATTGAACCCTTTGGGTTAGGAATGGGATGGCACTTCAAGTTCATATGTGAGTCAAGGCAGGTAGCCAAATACTTTTGGAAATATAGTATACAAAAATCACATGTACTTAGGTGTGCACAGTCTTTGCCGTGAAGATCGACTATGAGCTCAGGTTCATCCTGTTTCAGCCTTGCAATATTCCTTGAAATGAATGTATTCCATTTTGCTATAAAGCTGTAACAGAACAGAAAGTGGACTAACTGAAGCAGTGTGAATACTTTCCTGATGCACTGTAAAATATCAAGGAAACAGCAAAAGCATAAGGGACTAGGTTCTGGGGTTGTAGGGCACTAATAGTATACTTATTGTATGGATTTGATACATTTTTATTGTCATTAAACGATTAATCGAATCAACCACATTTTAATTCAAGCTTTTTTCTAATGGAATAATCAGAGCAGCCCTAATTGAGTTATCTAATTCGTCTCTGTATTCAGTTGTCAGTGTTCATGCTCGAAGCTTCTTCCTTCATTCTGGACACTCTTACTTGATATGTGATACTTTTCAAAATCAGAATCAGAGTCAGAAATACTTAATTCATCCCCGAGGGGAAATTAAGATGTTCAGCACAGTCCCATTCAAGATCAGACAAACATTACAGGGAGACAGAACAGGATCAAACATTACAGGGAGACAGACCAGGATCAAAAATTACAGGGAGACAGAACAGGATCGCAGACGGCTCTGCCAACTTCCGGCGGCCCTTACTAAAATGGTGAGAAACAGGTAAACGCTGGGGAGTGGGGAGAAAAAAATAAAAATTCAGGTTAAGCCTGGGCCCTTGGAGAGGGGGTCCAGACTGAGGCCAAGGGAACAAAATCCTCATAGCCATAGCACACATAAGCATGTGTGTACATTAAAGACATTAAAAGAGCAGAGCTGATGCAACCACTCATTTCTACATACATCTATGGTTAAAAAGTACAAGAAACATATGCACTGTGGTGGCCTCTGCGGTGTTCCACGTCATCGTCTGCTGGGGCGGGGGAGCATGGCCAGAGACAGGAGCAGACCCAACAAAGCAACCAAGAGAGCCGACTCCACTCTCGGCCGCCCACTAACTCTCGGCCAGTGTCCAGTCCGCATGGATGAGCGAGGATGCGTCTAAGGAGACCGAGGTGTCCGATACCTGCTCACTCAGCCAAGACACTTTTGTGACCTCCACTGGTTTTGGAATACACCTTTTTCTGCCAGCAGTCCAATGTTGCGTTTGCCTTCCACCTAAACTTGCCCGCACTTCCTGACCGTGACACTTCTTCTGTCATGGTCAACGTCCACTATTTTTTGTACTGAGCATCCAAGAGAAGTTGAATTTCTTGTTCAATCACAGAAATGAGGGCCTTTTGACTTTGGACGTTCCAATGCACGGACATTCGGTGCGTTTGTTGCTCTCCGAAACCAACGGAATTGTACAGGAAACTGCCTGCTCTGGACACAAAATGGACTCTTGAGAGAAGTGGAGTGTTGTGTGCTCGTCGATTCTTCCAGTCAAAGACGTTGAAGACATCGAGCTAATCGCAGTCAGTCAGTCAGGCCTTGGTGGATCGACTAATTCAAGGTACCCTAGAGCTGGCACACATGATTGAAGGGTGAGCAGAGCTGTGGACACTCACGACTTTTGTGGTTTCTGTACTAAACCGCAAGCTGCATAACATCTTAAGAGCCAATTTAAGAGCCAAAACAGACAACCTGAGCACAGAAACCATTGGAATGTGTCTGGCCGCCTGAACCAAAACAATCCTGATCTAATTAGGCTCCCTCTGCATTGGCCTTGACAGGGTCATGCAGAAACCACCCCAGCAAGACCATGGCAAGTAAGACATTTTGAATCCCTTCTCCCTTTTCAAAGAAACCTGGGATGTTGACTCTGTTCCAAGGCGCTGAACGAGGCAACATCTCAGCTTATGGCCAAAACACGCACCCATGGACTACTTACTAAACTCTCTGACACGCCTTTGCAGTTATTTTGTTGTACAGAACCCAAAACCAGTGAAGTTGTCACGTTGTGTAAATGGTAAATAAAAACAGAATACAATGATTTGCAAATCCCTTTCAACTTATATTCAATTAAATAGACTGCAAAGACAAGATACGTAACGTTCGAACTGGAAAACTGTTATTTTTTGCAAATATTACCTCATTTGGAATATGATGCCTGCAACATAATTCAAAAAAGCTAGCACAAGTGGCAAATTGGGAAATTTGAGGAATGCTCATCAAACACCTATTTGGTGAACCGGCTAATCGGGAACAGGTGGGTGCCATGATTCCATGAAATGCTCAGTCATTCACAAACAAGGATGGGGCGAGGGTCACCACTTTGTGAACAAATGCGTGAGCAAAATGTTTAGGAACAACATTTCTCAACCAGCTATTGCAAGGAAATTAGGGATTTCACCATCTAGGGTCCGTAATATCATCAAATGGTTCAGAGAATCTGGAGAAATCACTCCACATAAGCGATGATATTACGTACCTTGGATCCCTCAGGTGGTGCTGCATCAAAAAGCGACATCAGTGTGTAAGGGACATCACCACATGGGCTCAGGAACACTTCAAAAAACCACTGTCAGTAACTGCAGTTGGTCGCTACATCTGTGAGTGCAAGTTAAAACTCTACTATGCAAAGTGAAAGCCATTTATCAACAACACCCAGAAATGGTTCGCTGGGCCCGAGCTCATCTAAGATGGACTGATGCAAAATGGAAAAGTGTTCTGTGGTCTGATGAGTCCAAATGTTAAATGTTTTTTGGAAACTGTGGATGTTGTGTTCTCCGGACCAAAGAGGAAAATAACCATCCGGACTGTTCTAGGCGCAAAGTTGAAAAGGCAGCATGTGTGATGGTATGGGGGTGTATTAGTGCCCAAGACATGGGTAACTTACTCATCTGTGAAGGCACCATTAATGCTGAAAGGTACATACAGGTTTTGGAGCAACATATGTTGCCATCCGAGCAACGTTATCATGGACGCCCCTGCTTATTTCAGCAAGACAATGTCAAGCCACGTGTTACAAACAGCATGGCTTCGTAGTAAAAGAGTGCGGGTACTGGACTGGCCTGCCTGTAGTCCAGACCTGTCTCCCATTAAAAATGTGTGATGCAATATGAAGGCTAAAATATGAGAAGGGAGACTGTTGAACAACTTGAGCTGTACATCAAGCAAGAATGGGAAATAATTCCACTTCAAAAATTTGTCTCCTCAGTTCCCAAACCTTTACTGAGTGTTGTTAAAAGGAAAGTCCATGTAACACAGTGGTAAAAATGCCCCTTTGACAACATTTTTGCAATGTTTTGCTGCCATTAAATTCTAAGTTAATGATTATTTGCAAAAAAAAAATTAGGTTTCTCAGTGTGAACATGAAATATCTTGTCTTTGCAGTCTATTCAATTGAATATAAGTTGAAAAGGATTTGCAAATCATTGTATTCTCTTTTTATTTACCATTTACACAACGTGACAACTTCCCTGCTTTTGGCTTTTGTATTTTTCAAGTACAATGACAACAAAGTTGTATTCTATTCTACTCTAAAAGAG